>NC_089791.1:6993763-7051263 GCF_040412425.1 Macrobrachium rosenbergii
TTGCTTGAATGGTTTAGCATCTTCTCTGATCTTAATCTCATGCTTTGTCAAGTCGGTACATTTAGGTATGTCTGTAAAAATTTCAGGGAAACTTTGGATCATGTCAGTTAATTCTTTGCTTTGTTCAACACTTAGATGTTTTAGTTTGTTTTCTAAATTTTCTAATATTGAGGAATTGTTCCTCTTGTTTTCAGCTCCCAACTCATAACCATCATCTTCCTCTGTATATGAAGTTGTTTGGGTTATAGACATGACCTCAGTTCTAGTCTCTGAGAAGTAAGGTTTCAAAAGATTTACATGTATCTTCCTCTGTCGTTTCCTTCTCCCTGGTGTTTCAATCACAAAGTTCGATCACTTAACTTTTCTGTTATCCTATAAGGACCTTGAAATTTATTTGTAAGGGGGAAACCTTTTCACTGGTAAAAACACTAGAACTTGCTGTCCAAAAACTAAAGTTTATTAGCTTAGTCTTAGCATCATACTTGCTTTTCATTTTCTTTTGGCTTGTTTTCAAATTTTCTAAAGAGAATTTTCTAATTTCTTCTAACCTTTTCCTCAAATTCTTCACATATTCTCCTTGGACTTCCTCTTGATTTTCTTCCCAGTTCTCTGCAAGGATTTTCAACGGACCTCTCACGTCTCGGCCGAAAGTCATTTCATTTGGCAAACATCCCATACTTTCTTGATAAGCATTTCTAACCTCAAATAACATTAAGGGTAAACCAACATCCCATTCTCTTCCCGACTCATTACAGTACTTGGTCAACATACTTTTCAAAGTCTGGTGGAACCTTTCTAGGGCTCCTTGAGTCTCTGGGTGATAAGTGGTAGATAACTGTTGTTTCACTCCTAGCAAATGCATCACAACTTGGAGTAACTTTGAGGTAAAGTTCGTTCCTCTATCACTCTGTACAATTTCTGGAATTCCAAACTTGGAGAAAAATTCCACCAACTTCTCAGCAATTACCTTTGCACTTATACTTCCCACAGGAATCGCCTCAGGATATCTTGTTACGGGACACATTAACGTTAACAGATATTCATGTCCTATCTTTGTTTTCGGAAGCGGACCAACCACATCTATTATCACCTTGCTAAAGGGTTCTCCTCTAACTTCTATCAGTTGTAGGGGAGCTTTTTGAATAGTTTCATTTGGTTTTCCAGCTATCTGGCATGTATGACACTCCCTGCAAAATTTGCTAACATCCTTGTGTAGTCCAGGCCAAAAAAATACTTCATAACCTTCTCAACAGTCTTCCTGATTCCCATGTGTACAGCTTCGTGCACTACTGCTACCACTTGCTTCCTCAATGGGTATGGAATCAAAATTTGATGATATTCACCCCATTCAGCATTTCCTGGTATACCTACAGGTCGATGCTTCCTCATTAGCAATCCTTCCTTTAGATTTTAACAGGTAGAAGTTTGTTGCACTTCTTCTTGTTCAACAACTCTGAAGAACAGATCAGCCAACGTTGTATCCCTCTTCTGCAATTCCACTAATTTCTCTCTAGTCACTTGACCAACTTCAAGGGTTGAACTCTTAATATCTGTTAACTCTACTTCTGTAGTTTCACTACTGTCTTCAGGAACACTTTGACTACTCGGAGTCTCTTTATTAATAATAGGATTCTCTTCTTCTTCGGAAATCTCTTCAGTACTGACATTAGGGGAAACTTCACTTTCCTGGAACAGCTCTTCTAAGCTCAAAGATCCTTCTGGTGCAGGTAAATCTTCAGTTTCTTCACTTCTACGCTCAGTTCTCTGCATGCTCCTAGTAGTTACATAACCTGGAAATAGGTGAGGGTTTTTCTTCTTTAGTTCTATCGTAGGATTAATCCTTAACGGTTTGTCTGTCACTACAGGACAAGGAATGAAGGAAACACCACTAACTTCATTACCCAACAAAACATGCACAGCTTCAACAGCTAATGAGTCCTCTACTGCAAAATCAATATTTCCTGTTACTAATTCACATCACAAATGCAAGCGGCATATAGGAGTTACTTCCTCTCCTCCTATACACTTTAAAATAACTGAATCTCCGGTGAGATTCTTCTCCAACTGTGGGTGAGCACCTCGAACTACCACATTATGATTACTTCCTGTATCACGTAATATCTTCACTGGCACCTGTGCAC
Source organism: Macrobrachium rosenbergii (assembly GCF_040412425.1). Classification (NCBI taxonomy): domain Eukaryota; kingdom Metazoa; phylum Arthropoda; class Malacostraca; order Decapoda; family Palaemonidae; genus Macrobrachium; species Macrobrachium rosenbergii. The sequence continues at coordinate 6,995,905 of NC_089791.1, forward strand.
TCAAAGAGGGAGTTGTCAGCATACCTTCATAGATATATGGCTTAAAAGCCTCCTCACTGTTCAGCCACTCACTACTGGAAATTGCATTTCCACTGGTTGCTAAGCACTCTGCTTGTCTGGTTTCATTTTTTCCCACATTGTTCCTCGTAGTTGGCTTTACCTGGTTACCTCTTGTCACCTGTCCAACTGGCTTAGTCTGCTGGTATACTTTATAGCAGTCTCGACTATAATGTCCTACTCTTCCACACTTGTGGCAAACAACATTAGTTTTCTGCACCTGTCTTGAGAATAGACTAGACAGGGCAGGTTTAACATTCCACTGCTGTGGGGCATATCCTGGCTTTGTACTGGTATAATTATTAGAGGGGTTTCTCACAGCACTGTTTTTAATATTCGACTGAGACCTATAACCTGTGAATTGTTGGTTCTGGTACCTGCCATTATAATTCTTTTTGCTGGATATTATGTTGTAATCCTCACTCAGATCAGCAGCTTTATCATGTTTCTTCACCTCTCTCTCTCTCAAACAAGCTCTTATATGTTCAGGAATTCTTCTTGGTTATTACTCTAAGACCACTAATTCTTCAAGTTCGTCCATAGATTTAACTTTAGCAGCCTCCAGCCATCGCTTAAAACATCTCTTTACTTTATAGGCATAATCCAAGAAAGTCATCTTGTCATCCTTCTTCAAAGATCTGAATCTTTCATTGTAATATTCAGGGGTCATCTGGTAAACCTGTAGCACATTGTGTTTGAGTACCTGGTACTCTTTACACTGATCAGCTGATAAGACTAAGTAGGCACTTCTTCCTTCACCAATGAGAACACTCTGTATCAAAACTGACCATTTATCCTCTGGCCATCCCATACCCGAAGCCACCTTTTCAAAGTGATCAAAACAATCATCTGGAGCTGCTTCTGTAAATTTTGGAATTAACTTCTGTACTCTTGCTACATCAAACACAGGGTCTGCGTTACCTTGGATATAGTTATATGGGTTTACAGGCAGTAAGGATTGAGCTCTGATTAACTCCAACTCCTTTTCATGTTTTGCTTTTTCTCTTTCTTCTTTTGCCTTTTCTCTTTCTTCTTTTGCCTTTTCTCTTTCTTCTTCTTCTCGCCTCCTTACTCTATCTCTTTCTTCTTCTTCTTGCCTCCTTGCTCTATCTCTTTCTTCCCTTTCTTTATCTCTTTCTTCTCTTGCTTTATCTCTTTCTTCTTTTTCTTTATCAGCCTGTATCTGCAGCCTAAGTAAGTTTTCTTCTGACTCTAGCACCTTCAGACTACCCCAAAATTCTTCTGAGTCTAAACTTCTAAGTTCTGCCTGTACATCACCATTCTCATTCTCTTGCTTTGCCTTATTTGTAAATTCTACCTCAGCTGCATTCAACAATTCATATGCCTCCCTTTACTCTCCATCTACTTTACCAGAGCTTATTAATGCCTGGATTGCAACACACTTGACTTGTGCCTCAATCATATCAAAAGTAACATTACCCCAACATGTCACTGCTAAGAGAGTCCACTGTGCCTTAGTCAGGTGAGATTTAGACAACTTTCTGATGGTTGGAGCGGTCAAAAATTCCTGAACTTCAAACCGAGCCATTTTTCTAGTTTACTCAACAAAAGGGGTTTACAATTCACTTCAAAACAATTATATGGTTACTCTCCTACCAAAAATATATTCCTAACACCACCAGTATAAATCATAAAACAGAGTGATATTCTGTCTAGTTCTTACTAGACAATGGGCACCAAATAATTTGTTTTCCCGGGTCTCGCCACCAAATATTTTATCAGGGTTCAATCCTGGGTTCAATCCCATTTAATCTGTCTAATCCCATTCTTTAATTTCCCAGGTCTGGGCACCAAATCATTTGTCACGAAGTGATCAAGCACCTGGTTATTACACAAATAATAATACCAAAAAGTTACCTTACATCGACCAGATACTTGAAACCTCATAACAAAGATAGTTTGACTGAATCTCTAAAGGTACAGTGATCCCATAAAACTTACTTATCACTTGAGAAAATCAATGTAACTTCATCAAGTTATGAATGAGGTAACAATTAATAAGTTATGTCCAGACTAGCGGAAAATGGGTATCACTTCAACAAACACTATAACTGTTTCTCTGGTTCTATTTTACCTAGATAAGTCTCAGAAGAACAAAAAGATATATCACTTACCTTGTACACATTCATTAATTTCTCTAATTACTGGTGGTCAAAATGAAATGCTGAGCTTTTAAGACTTTAAGCAAACAAATTTATTTCTAAGTTCAAAAGTTATATGCAGTGTTCACAATCTCAAAAAGATTTATTATTAATTGATAACAGTGTAAGATTTAAGTATTTCTTAATCAAGTTTAATTTACAAAACTTTAATCTGTTAAGAAAGCAATTTGGTTAAGCAAGATTCAAACCATTAACTATCACTCAAGTTTTAAACACATACCTGATTAATCAAATTAAACACAAACGTTCACCAAAATATTACTGATTGGAATCCGCATAAATATTTTCTGAAATCTCAATAATGAGTATGCACTAACAAAAATGCTAAGTAATCACCAGCACAAAGCTTTGAAACACAGTAATTATAGAATTATAGTAATATAATAACACAGACATATAAGAATGAAATATGCAAAAATGGAAATATACCAACAGCAATTCTACTCAGGCAAAAATATGTTTAAAGATTATATCAATCTTTTAAAAGATTACCTTCACATTAAAAAAAAAAAGTTAAACTCACATCTTTCTAAGACTTTCTCATAGATAACACTGCCAAGTCACAATGACATACACAAATATATATATATAATTAGCAGCAAGACACATTAGAACTCACAATAAGAGATATGTTCATCTCTTATCAAAAAAATAATAATTCTCTTTCACCTAGAACATCACTTTTACTCTTAACACAACAAAAACCAGTAATCATCACATTACCTTTCTTTAGGTGGTACACCATTACACACTTTACACAATGCTTGTACAAAATAATATCTCAGATCACCTCATAAAATGAACACACTCCTTGGGTGAGTTTTAACAAAACTTTTACAAACAGTAAAGCAATCAGCATAACACCCTTATATATATGAATGGGATTATTGAGAGAGAGAGAGAGAGAGAGAGACACCCTATTTCCAGCAGGACCTGTTCCTGACTGAGTGCTTCTCATTCAGCACTACACTTATAACTCCAAACTCTCCCAGAATACTCAAGAATACATAGCCTATAGGGAATTCACAGAACACCTTGTTCCTTGTTCTATAGAACACACAAAGAATTCTAAGGCTCAGAAGGAAATAGGCCAGGGCTCTTATCAATATGATGGACATTTCCTGTTCAGGGTTAAGCAGAAAAAGGTATTTTGGACCAAAACTGGCCCGCAATCAACATGTCAACTCCAACTCTCTTACTCACTCATTCTCCCTTTTTCAGATTATGAAAAGATAATAGGCACAGGCACAGCTAATAAACATGGGTTAGACACACATGATAAAGGCATAATAGGCAACTCGCCGATTGGCTGACAGCTCATCACGATAAGTCAAGAGGGCTTTTTGCCTTCCTCCCTACACGACTTCCTTCTACCAAACACTGGATGTACCTAAGTGATCTGATAAGAATCTCAACCTCTCTCTCCACGACATGGCCTGTTAAAAGTTCGAGTTCATAACTCCCATTATACGTATTAATATATCAAACAAATGGAAAAACATATCAAGACATTTTAAGATTACATGATACACAATTTATCTGTAAGAAAAGACATTTTAAAATCATATCATTACAACAAATGACGAATCTGCAAGCAAAGCATCAAAATTTTCACAGATATATATAATATTTGTAGAACGGTTATATATATTATAACACCTTACAATAACATACATCTTCTAATATATAAAAGTGAATGTTTGTATATTTGTTTGGACGCTATAGAAATCTGAACTGCCTGACAGACCCATACAAAATTTTGCACGCGGCATCTATGTCACCCCAGGAAGGTTTATAACTCAAAATCAAACACCTACCCTTGTAACAGCCATCAAACACAGACAAAACAAATGAAATTTTCGTTTTTACCAGTTCCGCCACATTTTCCTTCAGTGCTTTATGGGTTAATTCTCATTTTTCACCTGACTCTCCACCTTTTCTTTCAGGTGCTGTCAGACGTATGATTAACCCATTAACAATAAATCCAAATCCCTTATAACATCAATTTTCTGTCAGAATTTACATGAATTTTGATCGTAATTTATGATAATTATTTAATATAATTGTTTACTGCCTCGATAAAATCAACATTGAAAACCTACAGGGCATAAAACTAGAGGAACCTGACAAAGTTCCAGCTTCCCTCCCACCGCTGCGCGAAAAGAATCGTTGCCATATATCACTACCAGTGTAAACCTTACCATAATTATTTTTAAATATAAATCGTATTATTCTATAAATGTATTGTTACAAAGTCTTAAATTTAATATACAATATTTTATAATAGACTTGGCATAACAAAATTCTTTAAAAGTGTAAATTATTCGTGATTTTTCTTCATAAAAACGTTGCCAGTTTGAGTTGTTTGGTGGAGGCCAAGGACGCCAAGAATAGTTACACCTACTGACATGTCTTTCACCAGTTGCGGTTATTTTTCCATTATTGCTGTGAAATCATACTGTTAGATATTGATCTGACTGAAAAGAGAGAGAGAGAGAGAGAGAGAGAGAGAGAAGACGAGACGTAAGATCTCCATCCACGCAGGCAAGCGCAAGTCGGTAGGAAAAAAATTACAGCTATGCATGTCCCTACGGCATCTATAAACCCAGTAAATTCGTACCTTTGGTGATGACATAATAATGTATCGCACAAAATACTTCCCTTCGTGGGAGAATGTAAGACAACTGGTTATTTATTGTTTTGAATAAATACACGTTGATAAAAGATATAAATGAATATATATCATTCTAATATATAACCATAAACAATCATTTTACTGTATATGATTACATCAGCAAGAGGTACGAATTGACGGGTTGTTGTAGTCGCCAGGTGTCACTATTTGATGGTGGATACATGGTCTAAGGATGCCGAATTCTATTATAGTGAATGGGAGAGAGAGAGAGAGAGAGAGAGAGAGAGGATATTAGGTTTTACCATTGTTTGTTATCAATCTACCATTAAAAATGGTGACAAGGGGTTTATGAAAGCATCACCTCCACAACTTAAGGGTGAGAGAGAGACAGAGAGAGAGAGAGAGAAAGTTAAGTAGATGAGATATTCGAAGCTCTGAATGATTTATATGTTTTTTCCTACAACATAAGACAGTGATGGTTACCTTTCGTCGATTTTAAAGGACTTTTGGGAGGATCAGGTGGATTAAGTGCTGATGCTGTTTGCTCCTGAATATTTTACAGTATTAGGTTTGGTCAAATGAAGCAAAGAATATACAGTATATATATATATATATATATATATATATATATATATATATATATATATATATATATATTATATATATATATATATATATATATATATATATATATATATATATATATATATATATATATATATAAATATATATATATATATATATATATATATATATATAATATATATATATATATATATAAATATATATATATATATATATATATATATATATATATATATATATATATATATATATATATGCATATATGCATATATATACAAAAGGCAGAGCAGACACTCAGACGGTAGGAATAATGGAGCTATGGAAGGCATTCTGTTTTCTATCCATTTATTAAGAAGCCGACGTTTCGCATCGCTGAGAGGGTGGGGAGCACAGGACACAGAGGCTAAAAACAAGAGCAAACTATTCAATGAACAGTTGGGTTGTTGCTGACTGGTGATTGATGGTAGGGACAGCCAATTTGATCATTATAGATTCAAGGGTGGCCAGTTCCTCCAAACTTCGTGTTCTTCCCACAATACTTGCAAAACACATATAGATGCCAAGGACTTTAGTATTGTGGGAAGAACCCTCAATCACCAATCAGCATCAGCCCAAATGTTCATCACATAGTTTGCTCTTGTTTTTAGCCTGTGTGTCTGTACTCCCCCACCTGCCTCTCTCTCCCCCTCCTGTTCTGTATTTCTTGTTAGTCTTCTTTACACTACCTTTGTGGGTGGGTGTTTTGTGCTTCTTGCCTCTGCTTTTGGTTTTTTTCCCTTTGTTCTGCTTTTGAACCGCTAATAAGGTGTAAATAAGTATGCAATGTGTATATATTTTATCTTTTATACGCAAATACTGTTTATTTTAAACGCTATTTCAGCCTGAAAAATGTATCAAGTGATAAGAAACGTCGGCTTCTTAATAAATGGATAGAAAACAGAGTGCCTATCCATACCTCCATTATGCCTATGCATATATGTATATGTATATATATATATATATATATATATATATATATATATATATATATATATATATATATATATATATATATATATATATATATTATATATATATATATATATATATATATATATATATATATATATATATATATATTATATAAAACATTTAAAGGGGATATAAAAATTTTCTAGTACTTCAGAGTTTTCCTATATATATTTGTCATAGTATATATATATATAAATATATTTCGTTTTAGATTTGCTATGTATATTCAGTCATAGTGTGATGAAGCGAAAGGGAGCTACAGAGTGGTACTTGGACGGTGAAATATTTAAAGTCAGGATGTTTCAAAAATTTTGGCTGAACACGCAAAATTGAAGCTTTCCTGAGGCAGCCGACCGAGTTTGTATGCAAGTACGTAATTCGTGCGTTAGAAAAATGGAGATTGTGTATCTAGTTGCATACACTGTCATTATTATCTAGCCAGGAGCGTATCATCCAGACGAGTGGCTTTGTGTGCTCCAACTTTTAGAAACCAGCAGTTAGAATTTAGACTTTTGCCTTTCTGGGTAGACTAGAAAAGATTGTATTTACCATATCCAAGACAATGAATTTCAGGGGAGAATCTGGACTAGGCATTTATGTCACTAAAATATTTATATTTTATTGTGTTCTTTTGACATTGATTAACATAACATTTTAGATTTTCATTATTATGACAAGAATGTCTTGTGATATTATTTGTCAGGAGAAAATATACAGTTTGTTTAATTGATAAACAGATGTCCCTGGTGATGTCTGTTTCAAAGGTCTGTGGTTTTTGTGGTGTGGGTGGTTATGAACAGAACACTGCAATCTTTGCAGTTAGTCTTTGTTTGAATGTGATTGACTTTAAGACTGTCTTTCCATCCCTGATTAGATGGAATGTGTGCCATGATTTGAGTGAAATAAATGTTTAGCATTACTGTTTAATCTTATATATTAGACTATTTTGATTATAATTCATTTATTATATTTAATTTTCTTTTGTTAATTCATTACTTGTTGGGTTTTGTTCGATAATAAATCCATTTAAGTAAGAAAGATTGTATTTATAGAATATCCATTTTGAGATATATATGTATAGTACCAGAGAGAGAGAGATATATATATTGAGTACGAGAGAGAGAGGGGAAGATCTGGGTTTAGTTAAACAACGTTTTCTGAAGATATTCAAAAAACACGTTACGTCATTTCAAAGAAATGTTTAATCTGTCATAACATATAATATGTGTGTATGACTGACGTACAGTCTAATGGGTAAACAGTGATCCATCTATAAAAACTTTTAACATAGCATGAAAAAGTCAAACCAAGATTATCAAAACTATTGTATTTATCAACATTTAAATCGAGAAATATACTAGACTAAAGAGCACAAAATATCAAAAAACCAAATGAGAATCTGGTCTTAATTCATAAGCAAAAAACTAAAGGAACTAAACATGTTTATGATATTCACCTTATGCACAAAATTAATCCTATTCACTGGTAGATTGATAAATGAAACACTTTTTTTTTAATCTGTGGTTTTTTATTTTCAAATTCAAAATTTATAATTAGAATCTTTGATCAATCTGACTGCTGTATTACTTAAAACAACACAAAATTGTAATTAATTCTTGAGTTAAATTGTTTTATACAAAACTAAATCACAAAAACTTTAATTTATCAAGAAATAAATTAATCAAAGCAAAATTTAAACTATCAAGAATTGTTGTGGATTTGAAAAGAAAAATCTTAATAAATGAAAATTAAATCAAATATGCAATGTTAAATCATCAAGAAATATTTAAAATGCGTTAGTAAATAAACATTAGATCACAAATGTGAACAATCAAAAGATAGTAAACACAAGAACACACAAAATACATTGTTCGATTTATCACCAAGGCAAAATTCCCAATTTCAATATACCTCATTATACCATGGTAATAATAAGATAAAACACTTTACCTTACACAAGCTTGTGAAAACCTTTGTAAAATCACACTCAGGACCAAAAAGCTGTTTCGATTCATAAAACACACTTTTTTATCAGGTGCCATTACAACCAAATTTTTACACTTTTCCTGTACTCACATCTCAAAAGCTAAGATTAACTAGTGACCACACTAACACTTTTACATTAATAATATCTCTCTTTTGAAGAAAGAGAGAGAGATGGTCACCACCTCTTTAACTGTCTCTAAGTCAGAATGAATAAATCTGAGGATTCCAGTATGAAATTAAACTTTTGATGTCATTAAAGCATTTTGGGTATGGGAAAAACACGAAGCAATTTGGTAAAGCGTATTGTAAACATAATTGTGGGTTTTATAGACTCAGAGCAATGCAATTTTAACATGATGCAATTTCACTGTTTTAATAACTTTGGTTCACATTTCTCAAAAGTTTTATACGTCTTTGCAAGAGAATCTTTATGGAATACATGTGACATTTTGCTAAATCAATCGTCTTTGCTTTACATTTTTGACAAAGCTTTTACAGAAATTTCTGTGTCATGATCAAACATATTTTTACAGGCTTGATTTATGATTGTCATTTTGTTTAAAACAAAGGAAAAAATCTTGTTGGAGCAGCGAAATGTTATTGAATAAATTGTCAGATTAATCTAATAAATTAATTTCTGAATCAATTTTGACTGATGATTAATTCAGATTTAATCAAAAAGACATTATTAATTCTAAATTACGCTGTTAATGTTATCTAAATCTTTGAATTTTTGAGATCTGAATTTTTGTATTTAAAATATTTCAATAAGTTTCTTCAGCACTACACATAACACATGATAATTAGAAGAGTAAATATATGTTTTCCTTCAAGATGATATACATATTACAACCAGGGAAATGAAATAAATATAAATATTTGAACTTTTATAATGTTAATGGATGATGCCCTTCATATTTTATATATATATATAATATATTAATATAATTTATTTATATGATAAGTTTATATATCATATTGCCTTTATATATATATATATCTTGTATATATATGAGGGTTAGGTGTCTATATATATATATATGTAACTATAATTGTTGAATAAATGGTAATTTGGTAATCATATATCATATATTAGATACAATTTAACCTAAAGAACATGACACTTATCACTCCCGAGTCACCATATAGACTGGTAAATGAATGATTTCGTTACTTAGATACCAGGTTTGTATAAAGAACTGACTGCTGTTGATTCAGGAAAAATTGTTAAAGAAAAAAGCAAGGAAAAAAGGGGGAATTTAACAGACACTGAGGGCTTCTAATCATAATATATATGTAAATAAACATGTTAGGTAAGTTTAGAATTATGTTTCTGATTTACATGAAATGGACTAATCTCTCAGGTGGCAAGGCCTGAGAGATTAATTATAACTGGGAAAAAGTTAAAGGTGTATCCATCGAGTGCAACTGCTGACCCAAGGCACAGTCAAGTTCCAACTTCTTTTTAGACTTGTAACAAACCCCCTGTAAACAGAGAGACCTTTACGAAAGAAAAGCCAGAAAAATTTATTTCTAAAATATGAATAGGACAAGGAGATTTCATCAGATTGACAAAGAAGCCTTGAACAAACTGTTTTATGCAATTATTTAAACATAGTCATTTACATAAAACTGCCCTAGCAAAGCAAGCAGTGGATAGGTAAAGTACTGGCAGTTAGAAATGGAAATAGGAAGTTTAGTACTTGAATTAAAAGTGTGACTGACTGGAAGAACCTCCACCTGACAGAATACTAAGGGTCCCCCGACAAGATAGGACCACGTTTCTGAACAGGAGTGGAAGGGGGAGATGTGTCTCTTATCTCCTCAGCTTTGTCACTCTCTTGTTCCTATTGAGGCCCTCATATGACCTCGGTTGGGGAAAATTAGGAGGTCACCAACAGGTAGCTGGGCTGGTGTCAATTCCCCATGCATGCTGCATCGTTTATGACTCAAGGAGGCATTACAGTGAAGTATACATGATCTTCCACCTAGGTATCCTGGGTTATCTTGAGTGAGTCAGAAATTTATTTCAGTGCCAGACGTGAGGTCAATTGATGATTTCTTATATATATATGGATTTAAATTGTCAAGGGAATAACAAAGAAGGCAAAACAATAATGTTAAAGAAAAATTAAAATTAATATTTAGCCAATACCTGAATCATACTCCATAATAAGCCTGTGAAAATGGTACTTAAAGGTATTCTTTTGCCCAAAAAGATCATTAAGGGAAGAAATAGGATCAAAAAATTATCAAGACTAGTGTGAGGTATTCAACATTTAAAGAAGAAAACAAGGTAAACTATAAGCCTTTGTGATCAAACAAAATTTTACGATGGTAATTGAACAAAATAATAAAACTAAAATGTTTAAGGAAAAGATCTAAATTACAGAATTAATCCTAAATAAATAGGTGAGTCAATAAATGAAACCTGTTTTTTTACAAAAATTTATTGGAAATTCAAAATTTATAATTAGTTCTCGTAGGATAGAGAAAAACTGGCACTGGGCAAAATTGGCACTGGGGTTAAATTAGCCTACAAAACTCTTTAAAACTTTAACATTTATCAAGCCCGTGATTTCTGCTGCAGAAATTTTAACTTGATGGTTCTCCTTTGGTAGGAAAATCTTAATAAATGAAAATTAAATCAAATATGAATGTTAAATCATGGAAGAAATACCTTAAAATGCTAAGTTAAACATTAGATCACAAATGTATTCAATCAAAAGCTCAAACACAAGCCACCGCAAAATACTGTGAGTTCATCAATAATCATTTGAGACAAGGAAGAATCCATACTATGGTCATTATACCATGGGGGACCAGGAAAAGAGGAAGAACCTTGGTGTGCTTGTGAAAACCTTTGTCAAAGGTTACCATGACCAGCTCAAGCATGGGTTTGATTCATAAAACACACCTTTTTATCAGGTGAACTTCCACTGTGGTCAGAAGAATCCATCTCTCTTACCGGTGCTGGTAGTGGAGCCAGGACAGATGAGAGGGGATCCTGATTGGGATCTCCTAAATGGAGATCGGGGGCATGCTCTGGCACTGGCACTAAGGCAGGGTCAGGCACTAGTATTTGATTTGGAATATGCTCGTTGTTTGGGACAGACGGAACTTGGCACTGCTCAGTGCACACAAGTGGCACTGGCAGAGACTGTGAATCAAGTTTGGGGTCTCCTTGAGGGAGATTTATCTGGTGCCTTGCCACTGGCACTGGGGCAGGGCCTGGCACCGGAATGGGATCTGGAATCGATCTTGATGGAGGAGCCACTGCACATCGTACTCAGGTGCCACTGGCAGTGGCATGAATGCAGGCATTTGAGGCTCACTCATGCTTAATGAATGTTGGGGGATTAGGACCCCTGGATTTCTGTAACTTAGATGGGGACTGGAAATCCTGTCCCAGGTGTCATAACCTCCAGGAATATAGCTTGCTACTGCAAGGTTGCAGATTTTATCTATGAGGTCTTGCGATTCTCAACTGAACAGTAAGAAGTATCATTTTGAATTGACTGATACCCTCAATTGTGATGAGTATACGTTGGTTAACAGTAGCTCCATAGGGAACTTTGTCTTTCCTTGTGAGGGAAATTTGCACGCCAGAGTCATCAAATGCCTTGACGTGGCATGCGGGGTAGCTACCTAGAGAAGGTGCCACATATATGGGACCCTCGGCTGGAGGGCCAAAGGACTTTGGATTTGTAACTGCCAAGGTGATGGCGGGAGTATTTGATTTATTATTAGGGCATTTTGCCCATGTGGGAGAGTGGCGATAAACTTTGCAACCTGTGCAATACCTCTGGTGTAATCTCTTCGAGGCACTGCCCTGTGGAGGTGCAGGCTTGTTAATTGGTAGATTCCCAGGAGAGGGTTTGAAAGGTGCTGTGGGCAGCGCCTTATTTGTTTTGGCACTGCTCAGTGAAATGCCCGGCTTTCTTGCAGAAGTCAAATACGACGGGTATCTGTGAGTGCCATTCTTGGGCGGAGGGGTGCCACAGGTGAAAGAAGGAGGGCATATTTTGTGTCCCACTGAACTTGCATGGGCGTGATGGGTGTCCCACACATCGGCAAGGCGACAGCACTCCACTAGAGTTGTGGCCGCCTTTTTGCACTCGTGAGGTTTCTTGGGCAGAAGGGCGTAATATAAAAAGTTTTCAATCTTGAACCACTTGAGGATGTCCTTAGTGGTGGAGACTCCCAGGGCTCTAGGTGTTTAGAGAGGGCCCTATCTGATTGATATGCCCAGTCAGTCCAGGTCTGTCCTGCTTCTTTTATCTGGCCTCTCCAGTGTCGCCTCCAGTGTTCGGGGGTGATCTCATACGCCTTTGTGATTGCCTGGCGCACTTCCACCCATTTCCCTCGATCCACAATTAGACCCTTTCCTCCAAGGAATTTTCCCAAGAGTAGGGAGACTTTGGCGAGAGCGAGTGGGTAGGCGCTAAGTACCCTTTCTGCCCGATCAAGCTACACCTCGGGCTCAGCTTCGGTCCACTTATGCATAAAGGTATGAGCCTGAGTGAGGGCGGATGCGCCAGGGGCTGGAGAGGAGTTGGCAGTGCCAATTTGGGCCATCTAGAGCTCATGGGCCCGCTGCTTTTCCTCCTTTTCGAGCCTATCCTTTCATTCTAGTTCTTTGTCCTGTCTTGCTTGTTCTTCTTTTGCAAGTCTATCCAGCGTATCTTGCTCTTACCTCATCTCCTTTCTTTCTTGTCCTTCCTTCTTCTCCTTTCTTTCTTGTTCTTCCTTCCTCTCCTTTCTCTCTTGTTCTTCCTTCTTCTCCTTTCTTTCTTTTCTTCCTTTGCGAGTTTATCTAGCCTATCTTTCTCTTCCTTCTTTGCCTTTCTTTCTTTCTCCCTCTCCTGCCATTCTGCTTCTCTTTCCGCCTTGGCATCACCTACTTTCTCTTCGACCCAGTCCCTCAGGACTTATCCTGACAGTCCCATGTCCTTTCCAGTGGACATATAGAACTTGAAGTCCTCACTCTGCTGGGTTCAGGGTGTCGTAGACATCTTGAGATAATGCTTATATGGGTGTGACCCTTTAGAAAATCAATATGTCTGAAAAGACTCAAATTTCAGGGTGTGGTGTCTGAAAAGACCCAAGTTGGTGCGTGATAAACTAGTTTCAGTATGTCTAAAAGATCAGTTCTTCGTGATGAACGAATTTTAATGTCTGAATAAGACTTAGTTTGTTCGTGATGAACGAATTTTTAATATGTCTAAAAAGACATAGTGGGTCGGGATGAACGTATTTTAATGTCTGCATAAGATTTAGTTTGTTCGTGATGAAGAAGTTTTAATGTCTGAAAAGACGTGGTTTGTTTGTGATGAACGAAATTTTAATGCCTGAATAAGACTTAGTCTGTTCATGATGAACGAATTTTAATATCTCTCGAAAGACGTAAATTGTATTCTATTTCACACACGGACTTGGCCAGCTATTGTGTGAATGTTAGAAGTTTTGGCCCGCCTCCTAGGACGTGATTTGTTCACAAGGAACTGGTTTTATATTTTGGTCTAGTAGGATGTGGTTTCAGATTCACTCACGGACTTGGTCGGCTATCACGTGGATCTCAAGGCTTAGTTCAGGGAGCATTTGCCCGTTCCCAAGAATTTTCTTGTTGGTTTTGCCTCGTAGGGCGTGGATTTGTTCGCAGGGAACCGGTTTGGTTTTGTCCCAGAGGACATAGGAAGTTTAGTTTTATTTTGTGCATGGGCAAGGCTGGCTAGGGCACGAATTTGATTTGGTTCGGGGACATTTGCCCATTCCGAGAATTTGGTTTTTCTTGTGATATTAAAAATTTTTCTTTTTAGAGGAGTCCCAATACAGGTTAGGTTCAGGAACTCAGTGAGCGTAATGACACTCTTACGAATGAAAAGCCAGTAAGGACACAGTAAAATATGCATAGGACAAAGCGAGCACAGAAGGTGCCAAAGAAGCCTTGAATGCATGATTTTATGTAATTATTTAAACACAGGCATTTACATAACACTGCCCTTACAAGGCAAGGTGGATATGGAAATACTGGCACTTAGAAATGGAAATAGGAAGTTTAGTACAAGAATTAAAACAGTGTGACTGACTGGAAGAACCTTTGCAACAGATCACTTTACCTTGTAGAAGAAGTGGCTTCAGCGAGGGTAATGCCGGTGGATGAGGGCTAAGGGCTTCACTGGTAAGAATACTAAGGGTCCCTACAAGATAGGACCGCATGGTAGGGCATGGCTTTCTGAAGGAGGCGGGAATGGAAGGAGGAGATGCGTCTTGCTCATGTCCTGCTTGGTCTCTCTCTCTTGTTCCTTCGGTGATGCCCTTATATGACCTCGTTCAGGGATTAGGAGGTCACCCGCAGGTAGATAGGGATAGTGTCGTTTCCCTATGCACATGTATCATTTATGACTCAAGATCCAGGTGTTCATGCCAGATGTCCTTTCTCTTAATCTGCCTCGCCAGCTCTATTCTGCCTCCGGCCCGACTTAGCCTCTTCACAACCTCGTGTCTGTAAACAAAAGGTTCCTAGAGTCACATGTTAGAGAAGAAAAAGTTGAAAGGGATATACAGAGTGCGATTAACGGATTAAAGGAGGGGCAAATATTCCTTTCGCCCTTCCTTGTCAGGCAGTGCCAAAATGCATTGTTGTATTCTCCAGCTTTAAATTTAAGCATTTGGTGGCTGGGATTCTTGGGAAGATATAGAAATATATTATATATTTATTTATATATATATATATATATATATATATATATATATATATATATATATATGTATGTATGTATGTATGTATATATATATATATATATATATATATATATATATATATATATATATATATATATATATATATGTAGATAAATTGGAGTAACAGAAAGGCGTTCTTTCTTCTTTTATCCATTTATTGTTACGTTGACGTTTCGTATCTTTGATACATCTTCTAGGCTGAAAAAGCGATGAACTTAAACAGTACTGTGTATTAACACTAAAGGTATACATTATATACTTAACACCATATTAAATGACAATTAAAAGGAAAAAAGGACAACCTTAAAAACACTCACTAGATATTTAAAAATATTTCAAAATATTTTAAAAGAAAAGAACAGCAGAAGAAGGCCCTGCCAATAAAAAAAAAAAAAAAAGTAAAATAAAATAAAAATTAAATAAATAAATAAAAGACACCTACTTGTTTTCACCGGTAGTGTAAAAGCAAACTGACACAGACAAGCAATGTAAATTAGGGGAGATTGGGGGTGGGGGCCACAGTATAAACAAAGAAGTTACAGCAGGTAGTTAAGCGATGAACAGCTGGGTGGAAGTTGATTGGTGATTAAGGGCAGGGACAGTTAATTTAATCATAATGGATTCAAGTGTAGTTAACTCTTCCACGTATCGGGTTCTCCCCACAATACTAAAATCCTTAGCATCTACATGCGTCTTACAAATTTTGCTGTGATTAGTATTGTGGGGAGAACCTGATACGTGGAAGAGTTAACCACACTTGAATCCATTATGATTAAAATTAACTGTCCCTGCCCTTAATCACCAATCAACTTCCACCCAGCTGTTCATCGCTTAACTACCTGCTGTAACTTTTTGTTTATACTCCCCGCCCCCACCCCTTCTCTCCCTCCTTGCATTGCTTGTCTGTGTCAGTTTGCTTTACACTACTGGTGGGTAAGTGTCTTTTTATTTATTTATTTAATTTTTTTATTTAATTTTTTTATTTTACTTTTTTTAAATTTTTTTTTCGTATTGGCCCCGGCCTTCTTCTGCTGTTCTTTTTCTTTTTAAAATACTTTTTTTAAATATTTTTTAAATATCTAGTGAGTATTTTTAAGGTTGTCCTTTTTTTTTCCTTTTAATTGTCATTTAATATGGTGTTAAGTATATAATGTGTATACCTTTTAGTGTTAATACACAGTACTGTTTAAGTTCATCGCTTTTTCAGCCTAGATGATGTATCAAGAGATACGAAACGTCGGCGTAACAATAAATGGATAAAGAAGAAAGAACGCCTTTCTGTTACTCCAATTTGTCTGTTGTTTGAGTGTCTGCTCCTGTCTTCATTTTTTATATATACGTATGTATATATATATATATATATATATATATATATATATATATATATATATATATATATATATATATATATATATATATATATATATATATATATATATATATATATATGGATGTCTTAACATGTATATTACGCCCATGTTGCTCTGTGGTGCAAGCGAACTTTGATTCAGCATCTTGCAGTGGAATGTGAACACAGAGATTGGGCAAAGTTTTGTTTGCATTTTAAAAGTTGAAATTCATGTGTTTTGTGAACGTTAACCTCACTCGAGCTCGGTGCCTCGAGGTGTGATTGAGATGTAATAGGGTGTAACGATCGTTGACCCATATGGCATTGCGAGTACCGGAATTTTCCGGGATGACGTCATGGAATCTTCCTCACAAGTGTGACTCGCGAGCATGCGTGCATGAGTACGTTACAGCACGCCTTCTTCGTGAGGGAAATATGTGAAAATTATTCATTCCCACTTGATCCATAGTGAACGCTCTTTTGAGTTGTGCAACCCTTTTTGTGAGAGATGGTTTCTCCATGACTGTCATGAGTAAGTGGACATTTTAAAAGTTTTCCTAATACTTTAATTTTTCAGATGTTGTCTGTTCAATTCTGTTAAACGCATTTTTTTTTTCATTTTAATATTTGTTCCTCATGTTTTTTTGATGCACCATGTATTGGGGCTTACTATAGATACTTTTGTCTCTTTCACAGAAATATCTTTTTGGTTCCATGATGGAGTTTGGAATAAGAATGTTTAGGGGTAAAGGAACATTCGAAATGGTGCATTTTATGGTTATGTTTATGACAGAATTTGTGACTTGACTGCTATTTATTTTTGGGGTGGTATTATGATTTTGGTTTTGCCATTTAGTTTAGTCCCGCTATGATTTTGAGATCCCGTTTTCTTTTATTCATTTTTTCAGACTTGGTTTTGAGAGTCAAATTATATGACTCGTTCATTTTAATTAGTTAGTGGTTTGTTGGGTTTTAAAATAAATTCTGTTTTCTAATATCACTGAGTTTTATTCAGTGGCCTTAGTCAATTATGAGATATGCTAGAAAGAGAGAGATGAGTGATGGTTCGTATTCAGATGATCAGCGAGTTGCCAGCTGACCCTTGGGGATAGGCAAGTGTTCTCCCCCAGGGAAGATAATAGTTCCCTCTGGATGAATAAGAATGGTAAATACACTTTTTTCAAAAAATAATAACATATATATATATATATATTTATATATATATATATATATATATATATATATATATATATATATATATAGTTATAAATGATTTGTTTAACCAGACCTCTGAACTCTTTTTAGGGTTCTTCTCAATATATATATATATATATATATATATATATATATATATATATATATATATACTAGCTGACCAACCCGATGCTTTCCGGAAAAACTCTGAATAACATTCGATAAACTATCTCTCTCTCTCTCCTCCCTAACACCCCTCTTCTCTCTCATCTCCTCCTCTCACTCTCTTTTCTAACTCTATCCCAACACACCCATTCACTATTATAGAATTCAGCAACCTAAGGCCATGTATTCACGACCAAGTTCACCTGCCATTTACGGAACAGATGAACTGATGGTATTACCTAAATATCTTCCGACCGACTGACAGGCAATTGCACTTGTGGACAGGTTAGTGCCAATTTCGTGACAGTTTACCGCTGTATTTCATCTGGGAGGTTATCTAAGACACTCTGATCAGAATATGAATAAATTATGTATAGGCATTATTCATTTCACTGTTAGACCTTTCAACGCTATTTGTACGCCGTTATAAGTTCAAATCACACAATAAAAATCTAAAACAATATTTCCATGTGATACAGACAATTTGGTATAGGCCTAGGCCAATGATATCTTTTTATGACATGTGTTACTATACAGAAGACTATACTGAAAGTAAACTTCATTGCCCAATTCATAAAAAACTTGAACCAACCCCTCAGTTCTAATTTAAACTCATTCATTAATATTGTATGAGAAGAGACATATTCTTTTTAATATGAAATATTTAGTCTATGCTCTGTTACCCCTTTTTACTTCTTTCTTATTATTAACTGAATTGCTGCAAGAGTTAGCCTTCCACCCCCTCATCATACTAAAAAAAAAAAATAGCAAAACACTTTCCTATACGGTTAACTTCAACTCGTGATATGTATTTTTTATACTAATTTTAGGGACTTTAACATAACATAATAAATTACAACTCATTATCTTTCTAATGACATCAAATTCCTTAACGTAGAATTGTGTAAAAAGTTACACGTATGGCATCTATAAACTTGATGAATCCGTACAATTACGTAATCGTGAATCAAACAAAATCTTTCCCTTCTTAGAGGAATGTTAGGCAATTAGTTATTTATTGTTTTGAATAAATACGCGTTGATAAAAGATGGAAACGAATATATACCATTCTATTATATAACCATAAACAATAATTTTATTTTCCTCAATGATGGGAATACTATTCCTTATTGTGTATGATTACATCAGCAAACGTATAAATTTACGTGTTGTGTAAACTGTTAGCACTTCGAGTTACTCAAAGTGCAGTAGTTACCATTTTTTAATTTAATCCTTATTTATATCTAATACATTTACCCTCCAAGTCCCTTTCGGAAAGATTTCCAAATGTAATGATCTACATTCCTGTAAAGTTTTAATCTAGAATTTTCAGTCATTATCTTCTAGGTAATCAGTACCAAGCAACATGAGAATAAACTTATCTTCCGTATGCAGTAAAGCGTTTTGCCAATTCGCACGATAATTAATTCCAACCGTCAACCACTGAGTGCCCAAGGTGATATTTGATTATTCCAACACAGCTAACAACGTGTTGTTCTTCTTACATGATGTTAGTGATCAAGCAATAAATGACATAGGATCGTGTGTAGGACCATTTTAACACCGCCGTACACAAAAAGGGAATGTGTTTATTTACTTATTCTATCATATAACGTCTTCAACCATATGTATAAATGGCCGGGGCAAATGACTTGTGATTATCGCTTTTTACATGATGAAGCGGTGCCGGGTGTCGTGTATGTTTTTTCGTTCCTTATGCAGATGCTACCTTCCACTTTTTTGCATTGTAAATTGTTGTTCTTCTCTCTAGGTAATAATTTAGTAATAAACCTCAAAGAAAGAGATAGATTTCGCTTCAAAGTGCTTGAGAGAGAGAGAGAGAGAGAGAGAGAGAGTTTGGTGGTGGTTTCTGCTAGCTGAAATGATGCGCTTCGGCACTACTATCATGCGCGTACCGGCTTCGATTACTATGGAAGGAAATCATCGATTTAGGTTTTCAATGTACATTTTATCAAGGTAATAAACAATTTATATTAATTATTCTCATAAATTGTGATTAAAATTCACGTAAATTCTGATAAAAAATTGATATCACTGGGAATTTATTGCTGTAGGTTAATCATGCTTCTGGCAGCGCCAGAAGAAAAGGTGAAGTGCCAGGTGAAAAATGAAAATAAACTCAGAAAACTGAAGGAAAAGGCGATGTAAAAACGAAAATGTCATCTGTTTTGTTTGTGTTTGTATGTTTGTCAAGGGGTAGGAGTTTGATTTTGAGTTAAAAACCTTATGGAGTGACATAGAGGCCGTGCGCAAAATTTTATCTGGGTCTGTCAAGCAGTTCGGATTTCTAAAGTGGACAAACAAATATACAAACAACATTCACTTTTATGTATATATAAGTATATATATATACATAAACGAATAATGCATCTTTTTCCCCTAGTAGGCTTGTAAGGGGATGAATATTACAGAGCAACTGAAGTTTCTAGAATAGGTCGTTGGGTAAGTGGCTGGATTCTTGAAAATGTGTCTGACACGGGGGTGTGTTATGTCTCCATGACTGTTTAATATCTTTACGGATGGAATGATACAAGAACTTACAAAGAAGCAGATGAGGACAAACTTGTGGGTTTGCGAATAAAGGTAGGGAATGTAACGCTGCTTTTGCAGATGATACTGTAACTACTGGGATAGGGAAGAAACAGCAAAAACTATTGACAATATGAAAGCATTGGCAAAAAAGGGATGCTGGGAGTAAATGTGAACGAGAATAGTGTTAAGGGCGTAAGTGGAAACCAGGAAGGTGAGGCAATTAATGTAAATATTATTTTATGTAATATTACACACATTCAATTCATAGTATTTGACAGTAACTGTACCAGATGATGTTAGGATGAGGCATGTGAGAAACATGGAAGGTTGCAGGATGTGTGCTAAAGATTGGAAAGAGACAGGGAATGTCTGTGGAAGCCAGGGTATGAATGTATGAAGGGACTGTTGCCCCAACGTCAGTCATGACAATGAAGTGCGAATGTTGAATGCGAACGGAACGGTTGATGATGTTATGATGAACTTTTTTATGTAGTATCAGAGGCTCAACAAAAACTAAGAGGGAGAGAAATGCCAGATATGGTAAAAATGACAGTACAGGTGGAAAGCTGGATCAATGTGCTTTGAGAGACTTAGGTCATGTGAAATGAATGTAGGGCAATAGTTTGGTGGAAAGCGAATAATTCAGAAATTAGGTGTCGACATGAGAGGAAGGCCTGGAGAGGGCTGAATAGATATGTGAGGAGGTATAAGAAAGGATGATTCTTGTTACGCAGGAAGTACAACATACAAGGTATACAGTAAGTGAATGGGTTTCGACATATCGCTGAGGAGCCCTCTGTGTAAGTGTATGAAGCAGCAATGTTGGAGAGGTTTTCTGTAAAGAGTGTCAACCACAATTCAGCAGTTAAAGTGTGAATGTGTCAGTGACCATTGTGCTGCTTTTGTCTCTGGAACCACCCCGTATCATGAGAAACGGCTTAATGTGATGCGTGTTGTTTGTGTGTGTGTGTGTGTGTGTGTGTGTGTGTGTGTGTGTGTGTGTGTGTGTGCGCGAAGTAAGGAGATAAATATATTTGCACATATCCATGAGTCTAGCAGGGGTAGAAAATTATCCTTAGCAAATATTACATTACTGAATCCGAAACACAGCATTGTTGCTGTATTCCTAAGGGTATCGTCCTTTGGAGACAGCAAGAGAAACCACGGTGGAAACTTTCAGTGGACTGGTGGGCTAAGCTGTTTGCTTAGGGACTAGGCGGGAATGTAAGAGAACATCTCGCTCCTCAGAGAGAAGGAGAGATTCCCACACACAATTCTGCCCCCCCCCCTCCAAGCCTCCAACCCTCTCTCTCTCTCTCTCTCTCTCTCTCTCTCTCTCTATATATATATATATATATATATATATATATATATATATATATATATATATATATATATATATATATATACATACATATATATATACATACATATACATACATACATACATATACTGTGTGTATACTAAAAATATTACTCACTGAGCACTGAATACACGGAGTTAATCTTCATTATATACGACAATAATGTTTAAATATTTGAGATAAGTTCTAAATAACAATAATAATAATAAATTCAGTAGCTGAATATCATCTTTCTTTGGAATCACAATGCAATAAAGGTCGTCAACCACAAATGTAACACTACAACTGTTCAAAATAATTTCTTTAAATTGTAAGGGGGCCTGGAAACGGTGGCTATTTATTATAAGTACTTGTTGCCCGATTTAAATCTGTTAATTGTTATTAAAGCTGCAACCAGATGCCACAGTTAGAAAAATTACTTTAAAACAGTCCATCTGATCTGCTGGTATAGCAGTTAGTGTCGTGGCATGCCACTCAGATGCCGTGGGTTCTCGTCTCCCCCGGGGGCGATGAAAAATCACTGATTCTGCATTGTGATCAGTTACTGCTGCAGCGTGGGGTGTGCGGTGGGAGGTTGAAACCAACATTCTTTGTTCCATGTGAATAGGTTTTCATCTACTGAAATAATAATAATAATAATAATAATAATAATAATAATAATAATAATAATAATAATAATAATAATAATAATAATCAATCATCATCATCATCATTATTATAGCTGTTCCAGATGCCACGGTTAGATATATTACTTTAAAGTAGTCTATGCGGTAAAGGGTTTCCGATATCCTGCAAGGGATTTCTGTTAGTAATTGTCCCAAGCTAGAGGTGAGGTGGGAAAAGGATTCCATGAGATGGTAAGTTAAGATTGCTGGGAAGTCCAATTGGTCCATGCCTTTATATCTTTCATACCTAATTCATCGGTCATACCAAATCTGGCTTGGAGTATTTTTATACTGATAAGCCTGGCCTTTTATAATGAACCCTAAAAATTTATGGTTGGAGGGTGGATACGATTCTATATTCAGTTTACCAGATAATATCCAAAGCATGCTCAGTCATTTTCAAGTTTCTTCTCTCTACAGTATAATTAAACGTTTCTGAGCATAACGAAAAAGACTTGAGCTTCTTGTGCTTGTCCAGTTAGCCGCAGTTATAGATAATTTACTTTTTCAATCATAAATTTACTTCTTCGTGGTTAGGAATAAGAACATATTCTCACGGGTCTCCTGTATTTTATTATAAGGCTTTGTTTATTCATATATTGATTTTATTTTGTTTTGTAAGAATAACGTAAATAAATGAGAATTTCTTAATTAGAAATCGAATTTTCCCAATAAAATCAAGTTTACAAACAACTTAGGTTATGCCACCACAGGAGGATATCAGGTGACTTTCAATTTATATACGGGATGGACCCTCTATCATCCATGCGGTCACTGCTGATTTTTGTTCGTATATGGTTAATTTGCTCCTTTCCTCGTGATGCAGCAGATAAAATAATTTTTTCACTAAAATACCTCAGCTAATGATACAAGCATGAAATTTGGTACATATCTTCTCATGGGCCACTTTTTGAAAATTACTGGGCATCCACTCAAAATTCCAAAAAGGCGGCTGTTTCTCAAGATGACCGGTAGTCAAGGTTTTAACATGGGACTCATGTGCTTCTGGTCAAGTTTTTATGCATTTGTTTTGGTTATACATATTTTAGGCAGGGTCACCAAGCAAAAGTTAAAATGTATTTCTGTTAAAGATTTCATATATACCATATATAAAGAAAGATGGCATCCAATATAGCGGCCAAAAACCTTAAATAATCGCGTCTCAGGAATGAGTAGGCATGGAAAAATTTCTTCCTGTTCAATATAACAGTTTGCAAGTCTATAAACAATTTAGGTGGTGGTTTTATCTTTAGTTTTAGTTTAAAAGAGTGAATGTGAGCACACAACCAGGACACACTGGTGACTTCACTGCTGTGTAACTCAGCATGGGAATTCAGTGTCAGCTAACCTTGCTTTACTTACGCTGTATCTAGCTTTGCTTTAGTATATTTTAACAGTTTAGTGTCCCAAATGCTGTCTAATAGCCCCATATCAATTAGCTGGTAGAAAGAATATATATAGCTGGTAGATCTAGTTGGACAGCCACACCTGAATTGACAGGAGTTGCCAGCATGAGAGAGCCGAGCCAAGGGTAAGTGGGGCTCTACATGGCTTGTTCATGTACTTACCTGGATGGTGTGCAAATCTCAGGGGACTTAAATGGCACTAGATGAATGATTGGGCTTGGTGTAGGGTGATCAAACCTAGATGCATCCCATACATCAATATGCATATCAGATTAAGGTAGTAAAAGGATAGCCCCTCAGCCTTAGTCAAGAGCTCATAATGGCAAGCGTAAATTCAATCACAGGCAAAAGGAAAGCTGACTGGAGCAAATGTTGTCTCTGCCAAGAAGACAAGAAAAATGAAGGTCTAACTTCACCCTTGGCCTCTGTACATCATAATCGTGAACATGATGGGTATGTAATGATTTCAACCAATGTGCCATTGTTCCAGGAGATTGGTGAAATGCCTCTTAACTCTGATCCAGCAAGGCTGGATGAAGGCAGTGGCATAGAGTCAACACTGCGTCAAAACATGGCAAAATACCACAAGAGCTGTAGGGCCATGTTTAATAATGCAAAACTTGATCGTGCAAGAAAGTGAAGATCTACAGTTGAAGATAGAGAACCACAGGAAAAGCTACTAAACAGCGCTGAATAAGTCATGACAATGAAGCATGCATTTTTTGTGAAAATGTGGCACCTGTATCAGATCTTCAACAAGTAATGACCATGAATCTCAACCGGAGAGACTACATGGGTGTGTGTGCTCACACACTTAATGATCGTAAATTATTGGCAAAACTTGTGTCTCACTGGCCTTTAAAATAGGGAGAGGTCTCATCTTAGAAATCTTGAGAAAGAGCAATGTCACAGTGAAGAACCAGATGCATATCCACTGGTTCTATCAGACCTGGTTAATCATATCATTGAAACCAGCTTGTGTTTGGATGGTCCTGCCATATTTCCTCTTGCAGACATATCCCGACTATACCAGCAGTGCCTGGGACAAATGGGCATTGCCTCACCCACTGTAAATACAACAAGATTAAAGGACAAATTGTTAGCAGAAATCCCCAAATTAGAAGCACAAAAGAAAGGAAGAAGTGCGCTACTTGCCTTGCAGAAAAATGTAGCTTTAGCCCTATCTCAGGCATCTGACTACTCAGATACACTTGTGATTGGCTAAAGCAGCAAAGATACTGAGGAAGCATATTCTGGATCATCAGTCCAAGTTTTATGGCACCTTTGGTGAAGGATGCGTCAATGATGCCATACCTCAAAGTCTGCTCCAGTTCACTAGTATGGTCGAACATGGAGCAGACATAAAGCCACAGCAAGTTGTGTAAGGGGTCAGGCAATTCTGCGCCAGCCAGAAGCTCAGAGTTCAGCTGACTGGGGTTGAGAAAAGATTTGCGAAGACTGGAAAGTCTTCTGGACAGCCAACTCACCCATTGCAAAGAGTTGTGGACAGCTTACAAAATGTGACTACAAGTCTGGTTGTCGTGCAGGTGCAAATGCTACAGGCTTGGGCTTACATGCACAGCTTTGTGTAGCTGCAAATGTGAGGTGTAATCATAATGTGAGGTGTAACTATAATGTTGCCAATGATGCTTCAGATACATCTGAAAGAGAATTTCATCACATTAAAGGGTGACACCATGCATCTTTAAAATCTTGCGTTCATTTCAGGATTAAAAAAGACACTGAGACAGTGATCAAACATAGATAAGATACTTTGTTATCATACCCCATTATAGTCTTGTACACTTGCATACTTTTCAGTAGCATTATGGAGACCCTTTCCAAGATGTAATATTGATAACAGCCAAATAGAGATGCTAGAAACAGATTCTCTGGCCTTATAAATAAATTTCATGTCTCTATCTTTCTTAGTTGCAGAGTTATCAAGCAAAATGTTACATGGTGGTCATTTTGTACGCCATCTTTATCACAATGGTGATAAAGTAGTAGGAGCTCTGGTGATATCTTCAACTAACTCTTCTACCCAGGAAGACATTATCCAAATAATGACTGATGTATCTATTTCAACAATGATTTACTCAATGTGTCAGAAATTGAAACAACTAGCAGCCATCTTGAAAAGTGGCGGCCATATTGAAATTTTACGTGGATACCCAAATTTTTCAAAAGAGGGGGCTAAAATGAGCACTTGTGCCAAATTTCATACTTGTATCACAAACAAGTATTTTTCTACTTATCTGCTGCACTATCGGTCCTTTCATCGATTATCCTGAAGTATAGGCTTCCGTTGCTATGTAACCAGAGGTTCAGCCATTTAAAAAGTCTAATCCTTCGGGCCAGCCCTATGTTAACAGCTCAGTGGTCTGGATATACTTTTTTGCAAAGTAAGACAGATTTCAAACCTCTAATGTCATTCGGCGGTACTTAGTCTTTTACCATGATTACGCATATTTCTGGTTGTGTTTTCTACAGACTTAGATAAATCTACCTTTCCATTCGCATGAACTGGGACCCAAATCTCATTTGCTTATTATACCTAATTTGTCTATTAGAAATCACTGACTAGGTTCAATGACAAGCTCCAGTTGCTAGACTACATCTGCAATTAACAAAACTTCTTTGCCAAGTATGGTTAGCACTTTCTCGTTCAAAATACATTAAGAACTTTAGTGGAATGGAATGAAATGGAATTGAATGGAATATAGAGTTAAGGCCAAAGACCAAGCACTGGGACCTATGAGGTCAATCAACCCTGGAAAGAAAATTGAGAGCAGGTAGGTTTGAAAGGTGTAAAAGGAGAGAAACCTCGCAGTTGCACTGTGAGATAATTGTTAGGAGAGGGGGGATAGCAACATGGAAGAAAGATAATATGAATGGAGGTACAGTAAAAGGAATGAAATGGGTTGCAGCTGGGGCCAAAGGGACGCTGCAAAGAACCTTTAATAATGCCTGCCTGCGTTAACTGGGAACTGCCATTGTCTCCTTTACCTAAATGGTATCTATTCCGGACGCAATCCCAGTTCTAGATATACACTATTTATATTCATTTGTTTTACCTGCTTTGCAATGTATTTTTTGTTATTCTGAACAGACATTTCTTTACTTCATGTACCATGATTTTTGGTAGGGAGAAAACGTTAGTGTCCTTTTCTTCAACGGGTAGACATGACAGTCTCGGAGAGGCCATTATTATTATTATTAAAATTTATTCCCACAAGTTTCTAAACTGGTCCGATTATTTCTTGAGCTGTATCTGAAAGTTCTGGAAGGGGTTATCTCATCTCTCTCACTACTTAGTTGCGCAGCTTTATATTAGGCTAGACAGATTTGCAATGAAGTTAGCACTGTCTCGTTTCATTCCTTCCAACTGTAATAGTTAATTATCGATTTTATCAATTATATGTCCCAACTGTAGAAATTATGAAATATCTTTGCCAACTACTGCACTTACAACTTTATTGTCATCTTTTTAATTACACAATATTATTGTGTAAACTTGTTAGTATTCCATTCTCACTCCAAATTCTTAGGATTACTGCACTTATACAGTAGTTTTACTATTTCATATTTACTTCTCATACCCTCCTGCTTCTCACTTTAGCACATCATCTTTTTAGCGTTACTCTTTGGAAAATGTTTTGTTTTCCCATATTTCCTCGTGGAAAATGTGATGTTTTCTCATATTTCCTTGGTGGAAAATATGATGCTTTCTCATATTTCCTCGGTGGAAAATGTGATGTTTTCTCATGTTTCCTCGGTGGAAAATATGTTTTCTCATATTTCCTCGGTGGAAAATGTGATGCTTTCTCATATTTCCCCAGAGGAAAATGTAATTCTCATATTTCCTCGGAGGAAAATGTGATGCTTTCTCAAATTTCCTCGGTGGAAAATGTGATGTTTTCTCATATTTCCTCGGTGGAAAATGTGATGATTTCTCATATTTCCTCGGTGGAAAATGTGATGTTTTCTCATATTTCCTCGGTGGAAAATGTGATGTTTTCTAATCATTCCTGTTGGAAAATGTGATGCTTTCTCATATTTCCCCGGTGGAAAATATGTTTTCTCATATTTCCTCGGTGGAAAATGTGATGATTTCTCATATTTCCTCGGTGGAAAATATGTTTTCTCATATTTCCTCGGTGGAAAATATGATGCTTTCTCATATTTCCTCGGTGGCAAATGTGATGTTTTCTCATATTTCCTCGGTGGAAAATGTAGTTCTCATATTTCGTCGGTGGAAAATGTGATGCTTTCTCATATTTCCTTGGTGGAAAATGTGATGTTCTCTCATATTTCCTCGGTGGAAAATGTGATGCTTTCTCATATTTCCTCGGTGGAAAATGTGACGTTTTCTCATATTTCCTCGGTGGAAAATGTGATGTTTTCTCATATTTCCTCGGTGGAAAATGTGATGTTTTTTCATATTTCCTCGGTGGAAAATGTGATGTTTTCTCATATTTCCTCGTTGGAAAATGTGATGCTTTCTCATATTTCCTTGTTGGAAAATGTGATGTTTCCTCATATTTCCTCGGTGGAAAATGTGATGCTTTCTCATATTTCCTTTTTGGAAAATGTGATGTTTCCTCATATTTCCTCGTTGGAAAATGTTATGTTTTCTCATATTTCCTCGGTGGAAAATGTGATGCTTTCTCATATTTCCTCGGTGGAAAATGTGATGTTTTCTCATATTTCCTCGATTTAAAATGTGGTGCTTTCTCATATTTCCTCGTTGGAAAATGTGATGTTTTCTCATATTTCCTCGGTGGAAAATGTGATGCTTTCTCATATTTCCTCGTTGGAATATGTGATGTTTTCTCATATTTCCTCGGTGGAAAATGTGATGCTTTCTCATATTTCCTCGGTGGAAAAGGTAGAAAATTTGATGCTTTCTCATATTTCCTCGGTGGTAAAAGAAAATGTGATGCTTTCTCATATTTCTTCAAAATTTAAAATTTCCTGTTGGAAAATGTGATGCTTTCTCATATTTCCTCGGTGGAAAATGTGATGTTTTCTCACATTTCCTCGGTGGAAAATGTGATGCTTTCTCATATTTCCTCATTGGAAAATGTGATGTTTTCTCATATTTCCTCGGTGGAAAATGTGATACTTTCTCATATTTCCTCGGTGGAAAAGGTAGAAAATGTGATGCTTTCTCATATTTCTTCGGTGGAAAATGTAATGTTTTCTAATATTTCCTGTTGGAAAATGTGATGCTTTCTCATATTTCCTCGGTGGAAAATGTGATGTTTTCTCATATTTCCTTGGTGGAAAATGTGATGCTTTCTCATATTTCCTCGTTGGAAAATGTGATGTTTTCTCATATTTCATCGGTGGAAAATGTGATGCTTTCTCATATTTCCTCGGTGGAAAATGTGGTTTTCTCATATTTCCTCGATGGAAAATGTGATTTCTCATATTTCCTAGTTGGAAAATGTGATGTTTTCTCATACTTCCTCGGTGGAAAATGTGATGCTTTCTCATATTTCCTCGGTGGAAAAGGTAGAAAATGTGATGCTTTCTCATATTTCCTCGGTGGAAAATGTGATGTTTCCTAATATTTCCTGTTGGAAAATGTGATGCTTTCTCATATTTCGTCGGTGGAAAATGCGATGTTTTCTCATATTTCCTCGTTGGAAAATGTGACGTTTTCTCATATTTCCTTGGTGGAAAATGTGACGTTTTCTCATATTTCTTCGGTGGAAAATGTGATATTTTATTTTATTTCCTTGTTGGAAAATATGATGTTTTCTCATATTTTTATTTTTTGGTCTTGGTCGTGTGGGAGCAACTACATCAGACTTATTTGAAAAATGAACCTTTACTGTCGAGGATTTCGCCTTCAAAGGAGCTCCAGTCAGCTCCCAATAAATATCCCGACACTTGTCAGTGCTGGTGCTGTCACTGCCGCTGAATCAAATAAGTCCAAATTTCGTTGACAAATTATATTTTCATTTCAGTCTTGAACATCTCCAAATTGGTCCTCTCTTCGCTGGTTTTCTTGTAATAATGTTCTCTCGCTAATGGCTCTTTATCATGGAATATAAATAGACATTAGTTGCCGAATCGAGTCTTCATCATGTTATGAAACTAGACACTTGTTCGTTAGCGCCTTCACAGCAATAGCTCATAACAATAAGTAATGATCTCAAAATGGAGACTAAATAGGCATCTCTTAAAACTGGATGGCAACTGTTGCTTGTATTTAAAGAAGAATAAAGCTTACCATTCTTGTATATTTCTGATAATCAATATGCCTACTATATCACTGATGATGCTTAATCTCGCATATTACGGTAGCTTTATCTTTCACTCTGATGGTTCTTACTGTGCGTAAGAAGTTGGTCTATTTTAGTATACATTATTTTTGGGTGAGAGAGAGAGAGAGAGAGAGAGAGAGAGAGAGAGAGAGAGAGAGAGAGAGAGAGAGAGAGAGAGAGCCTATGAGTCACAGACCTAGAGAGAGAGAGAGTCACAAGACCTTATATATATAAGTATAATTATTTATGTTTATATATATACATAAATATATATATATATATATATATATATATATATATATATATATATATATATATATATATATATATATATATATATATATATATATATATATATATATATATATATATATATATATATATAAAATCACAGGTGACTTATGAAACAGGCCATTTTCAAGAAGGGACTAAACCGATCTTTACGCTTAAAGAAAGAAAGACCCAATGGTTAAGGGATTTTTCGGTATTAGTTTAATACTGACTGCATTATAATGATTTTGTATGATCTGGATAAACCTTTTTCTGAAGGAGTCATCATATAAGAATGGAAACTTAGCATAAATGATTAACTTCGTTACCGTGATAACTGTTTTAGCATCGTTGTAAAACTGATTATTAAGGAAGCTACGAAGCATCTTAAAAAACAGTTTTTGAGGAAACCAATTGTTCTTAAAATATTCCAAAAGGTGATTTATTTCCTGATTGAAGGAATGCCAGTTTGATGTAATAAAAAATGCCCTATGGAGTAAAGTGACACTGAATTAAGCTTAAAATTATAAAAAACATAAGCTGTAATAATTAGATCCTAAACCCGTAAAAGTTTTCTTTCTAAAAACAGAGGTGTTAAAATTACCATTCTCTCTTGTTTCAAGTACATCTAAAGAAGGTAGTATTTTTATGTAAGGTATGTTGATGACACATTCGCATTATTCAGAATAGACTTAGATATTGACTCCTTTTTAGCATACGCTAATTCTCAACATAACAATATTAAATACACAGTAGAAAGAGAGGAAAATTATCAACTACCTTTTTTAGATGTACTTGTAACAAGAGAGAATGATTCCGTTAACACCTCTGTTTTTAGAAAGAAAGCTTTTACGGGTTTGGGATCTAATTATTACAGCTCATGTTTTTTTATAATTTTAAGCTTAATTCAGTGTCATAGGAAATGCTCATGCCGTGATCGTGAAGCTTTTCTACCAGGTTTCTCTTCCTGGAAAAGGAGTTTCCCTATCAATTGAATGACAACGTACACTTGCTCCTTCCTTATGTTTTGAGAAGCAGTTGTACTGCAGGAGCTGAGCAATAGCCAGGTCTGACTTTGATGAGCCAAACCTTAGCTGTGACTTTATGACTGCTCCATGTTCGACCATACTGGTGAACTGGAGCTATTAAACAGCATTTGGGACACTAATCTACTAAACTACATTAAAGCAAAGCTAGGTACTGCGTAAGTAAAGCAATATTAGCTGACACTGAACCCCATGCTGAGTTACACAGCAGTGAAGTCACCAATGTGACCCGGTTGTGTGCTCACATTCACTCGTTTGAACTAAAACTAAAGATAACACTACCACCTGAATTATATATAAACTTACAAACTATTATATTGAATAGGAAGACATTTTTCCATGCCTGCTTAATCCTGAGACGCGATTATTTAAGGTTTTTGGCTGCCATATTGGATGCCATCTTTCTTTATATATGTTATAAGAAATCTTTAACAGAAATACATTTTACTTTTGCTAGGAGACTCTGCCTAAAATATGTATAACCAAAACAAATGCATAAAAACATGACCAGAGGAACATGAGTCCCATGTTAAAACTTGACTAGCGGCCATTTTGAAAAACGACAGCCATTTTGGAATTCTGAGTGGACACAGTAATTTTCAAAATTGGCCTATTGAGAAGGTATGTGCCAAATTTCATGCTTGTATCATAACTAAAGTATTTTAGTGAAAAAATAATTTTTTTCTGCTGCACTTGATATGATCACATTTGGCAAAGAGAGAGAGAGAGAGAGAGAAAGAATATTAGCTGACACTGAACTGCCGAGAGAGAGAGAAGTAAATGACCTCAAAACTCTTTTGAACTAAAACCAAAAGTAACACATGTATATATAAACTTACAAACTATTATATTGAACAGGATTTTCCATATATATATATATATTGGATATATATATATATATATATATTTTACTTTTGCTATATGTATATATAAAAACATATATATATATATATTTATATAGTAATTTTCAAAATATATATAAATATATATATTATATAAAATATATATATATATATATATATATATATATATATATATAAAATATATATAAAATATATATATATATATATATATATATATATATATAATATATATATATATATATATATATATATATATATATGTGTGTGTGTGTGTGTGTGTGTGTGTAAATGTCGGTCATCTCATTTGGGTGAAACCACTTATGCGATGATTATTATCATTATATTCTTGTAAAAGGGTAAAAATACTGTTTCCTGAGGAGCCTTTATGAACTAACGATGTCTGTCTCATTTGATTAATTCGGTCCTTTAATATTTAATTATGAGAAACCTTTAAAAGAAACCGGCCAGTTTCAAAATATCCAGACTTAAATCTCTTGAAACCTTGCTATCAAGAACACAAAGGTCCCTTTCTTTCAACACCCTCACGTTAATGGGTCATTAACCAGCTCCTCTGCCTTTCCTTATTCATCTGAGGCCTTTGAAAAAGTGTATCACTTTTTCACCATTCAAAACCAGATGCAAGTTTCATATTTTCAGTTTTGTCAAAGAAAAGGAGAAAAATCACGACGCGTTTATGATAAAAAAAATTACATAAGTAATTAGTGAAAAAAGAAAAAATTACCCAGTGATGTCTTTGATAAATGAAAAATAAATAAGTGATCTCTTAAAAAAGGAAAATAATGAATAAGGGTGAGGAGAGACACAAGGGAACCGTTTTTCATGGCAATATAGGGACAAACTTCAAAGGGAAAGCAATTTCCTCATGGCTTAATGCCTTCGTTACTCCCAACTACCTCCATGGTCTGGAAAACAGGTCCCTTTATTCACTTTTCATGCATTACACCCTTTCCCAGGGGAAATAACCGCGAAGGACAATTCTGCCCGTCTATTTAACCAAATCTCTTTCTATCCATTACAAGTAAAACAAAGTATTTCGAAAGGATGACACTGATTACCAATTTCCAAGAGGATATTGGTACTCCAGGGTAACCTGTAAAATGGATGCAAGTATCTTTCTTAAAGCGGAAATGCTCTTTCGGAAAGCTTGCAAAATACCTGATGATCAAGTGACCCATGATGTTATCATTGTACCTGCAGTTATGAATGTCGCTAAAAGATAAGCGACCAAACCACACAAATGTGGTTACTGAAAACCGAAGGCACATTTTCCGTTCATATACTCGAGACCCGGGTGTTCGTTTAAAGCCCCCTGCCCCTAACACCACGCTTACAGCAAGCGCACACACAAACAAGACAGTAATCACGCAGTAATCATTCCGACCTGAGGGAAGGGCTGACATGCGTGGAGGTTCTGACAAACGCCCTCATTCAAGAATGGATATCAGTGTTTCTTTACCTCTGCAGCCTACCTCTGAAATTCTTTTACAGATTCGGTTTTCCTGACTCTTACTATCTTAATTCTTTCAAGAGACGCGTCCATATCTTTTTTCGGGGTTATGCACCACCCATTTTTCTATCCCCCATTCTTCTTCTTGCTTACGTCATGTACGGTCTAACTACAGAGATTCAGTTGCCTTTCAAAAAGCTTCTGTTAATGCACGGACACTGACAAACGCCTTCAGTAAAACTTAGTGAAAAAGTATTTATGAACATGAATTTATTAATTTGACTTTGGCATTTACCATTTTAAGAAGTATATTATAGATTTACAAATATTTACGTTTTTTACTCCTATGCCACTTAACTCCCTTATTTCGAAAAATGCTTTCATAATTGTTTATCAACGAAATTAGCTGACATTTTTGGAACATTTCATCTGAGGCTTTTTGACATTTAACAGTAATGAGTTTGAGATGATAACAATTATTACAATATGATACATTAAAGCCGACAGAATTCTTGTACACAATAATTTGAAGGAGAAAAATGAAAAATCACTGTGATCCCATTAAGCCAGCAGCTACAGATATGATTAAAATTTATGGAATTTTAATAATTCATTGAAATGAATGTAAAAAAAATGCATAATAGATCCCTACGTTAAATTTTTACCAGTATGATTTCACTCAATGAAATGATTTTAGACGACAGCCCTTAGTCTAATGACTGACTGTAGCTGAAAATATTTCAGTGGAAAATATTTTACACACACACACACACACACACACACACACACACACACACACACACACACACACATATACATATATATATATATATATATATATATATATATATATATATATATATATATATATATATATATAAAATATATACTGCAACGAGGGAAACCTCTTTCTCGCCAACCCTACTGTCACAAGTCCCATAAAATAAAACCGTAAGAGTAAATGTTTAACATCTTGTGAACTCATAAAAAATGATGAAGCTGTGGGTAAATAATCTGCCTCTGATATCTCTCTCACCCATCCCTTGGGGTAAACCTTTCTCTTGACTTAGTGATCTGCCCAGGCCCTTAATTCCAGGTGCAGTCTTACGGAGATTAATCCTTGCCAGCACGGGAGTGACTCATGAGAGAAAGCGTGCTAGCACCATGACACCTGGGCATGCATGACCTCACAAAGCAGCATGCCTGCCAAACACCACGTGTGGGTCCTCTATAGAAAATGGAGTACCAGCGGCGACGTCGCCACCTGGATGGAGCGGTATCTTAATCCTCCGACATTACAAACAGATGCCACGTGGGCAGATCACTCTCAGAGACATTGGAAGACCTACCCAGGACACTCGCCATCCTCCTCCTCCCTTTGGATACTCCCTTGCTTTCCTACGTGGTTGTCTAGAAGCCTGAATTACTTTTGTGGTGACCCCCTTCATTATTACACTCCACTGCTGGTGCTTTTAGATGAGGAAACCCCCATGTCCTGGAGAAGGTAATGTACCTGATTTAAGATTCTCGAAGCCAGTCACGTACCCTATTATTTTCTCTCACTATTTTATTTTCTTTTCTCAGGACGATTTATCTCAGTGAGACCTGTGTTTATAAGTAAAGTGCATAACCTGATAACGTAAATGTAATAATCTGTGTTGCAGAATTGAGTTGCTTGGCACCATAAGTGCAACCCACTCAATTCCTTTTAATTTCACTGCAACTATTTAATAACCGTTCCATTCTCGATTACAGATAGGAGTGTTTGCTGTGGAGCTATCTCATCATCTCGTGTGTGCACAGTGGTTTAACCACTGCATCTTCCATTGTGGTGCCCTTTGAAGTGGGCCCACCCTTGTGTTTCATTGTGAATCATTTGCCTATTCCCCATTCTTCTGAATGTGTTTTGGTGTAAATATACTTATTTACATGAACCCTAAGTGTTTACCTAATCACTCCCTCATTTGAAGAAAGGCCCTAAGCCGACATTCTATCTAATATGCTTTTGCCTGAGCCCAGAGCTAGGAGTTAGATGCTACTACTACCCCACCCCATTTTCCCTGGTAAGTTCTGCGAATCTCAGTTAGAATTATTCTATGGCCTTAAGGCAGCCAAGCTGACCTCTGGTCCAGATCAAGACTCTATCAGTGGCGACCTTGCCAGGATCTTGCAGTTGCATTATTGCAAGAAACCATGCAATTAAACTATCAGCTGAACAGTATAGCTAACAACTGGTTGCAAGACTAAAAATGAACCTTTAATGTAACTCCTGTGAATAAACACACAAGAGAGCCAGTTCCACAGCATAAGTAATAGTGTTGTTATTTTATACTTTTATATTAGGTTCGAATAAAAGTGTGACTGTAAAATCAGTGTTAGAAATTTGTTAGACCACTTGCATGCAAAGTTAGTCATAACGAAGAGAGAGCATTATCTAATCCACTAGCTTTGTTGCTAATGCATGATAGCCCTGCATGTCTTAATGGATAGATAACTAGGCAAGTGACATGAATTTTATTTCTTTCCCATGTTGTCCAGACAATTTGTCGTCTCGTCAATCTACATAGGCACACATTTACTGGACCGCGAGTAAAGGCCTGTCCAACAATTTTTTGTCTGTTGGATTACATTTTCTCTCTTTGCTCGTGACAGGAAGTTTTAGGATTCAGTAGGAAATCTCTTAATTTCGCCGTTTCACCTTAATTAAATCTAGTGCATTTTCGAACGGGAGAAGCGAGCCCCAGAAAATTTAACCACAAATATAACGTCCGCTAGAAATTCAGAATTTAATTAACCAAACTCACAGCATGTATAAGGTCCCCCATTCTTTTCATTTGTAACAGACCATTAATCAGAAACAAAATGTGAGCCATATCATTTCTAAGTGCAAGAAGCCTCCCAGACAACTGGGGTCACTTGGCAACCACCTGTCATAACAAACGCCACGTGCTCTCATTCTTTGTCAAAACCGACCACGCAACCCGCAAGGGCAGAGTAAGACATGGGTAACCAATCACGTGCCAAGCACAGGTCTAGTAGAACAACGTAATTTCCTTTCTCATGCACATGATCCTTTGGTAGTTTTAATCCTGCCTCATGCATGGTGATTTTAAGCACTGTTATACCCTGTCACTGTGAATTCCATGCATTAGAATAGGCATATTTTTCATCGTCACTCCATGTAATCATTTCCCCTTTGAGTGAACTAAAATCCCTTAACTTTTGTTGTCGATGGTCGTACATTTATGCGTAAGCCCCTCTACTGCATCAGGTCCCCCCCACCTCCAGCATCTCTCAACAAATTGAAACCTTTGTTAGGGCTTGCCTTAATTATTGTGATGAACCCCTGAATCATTCATAACAAACAAGTCTCAGTATTGAGAGACAACCTAAATCGTTCCTACAAATACAACTGGGTCTTACAAGACAACCCAAAATCGTTCCTAACGAATACAAATTGAGTCCTTCAAGACAACCTTACGTCCTTCAAGACATCCTAAATCGTTCATTTCGAACACCCTTACATCCCTCGGAACCCCCTAAATCGTTCATTTCGAACACCCTTACGTCTTTCGAGACACACTGAATCTTTCATCAAGAACACCCTTACATCTTCTGAGACACTGAACTGTTCATCACGAACATCCTTACATCTTTTGAGACACCCTGAATTGCTCATACGAACACCCTTATGTCTTTTTAGGCCCCTGAATCGTTAATCACGAGCCCCCTTACATCTTTGAGACACCCTCAATCGTTCATCACGAACACCCTTACGTCTTTCGAGATACTCTGAATTGTTCATCACAAACAGCCCTTATGTCTTTCGAGACACCCTGGATTGTTCATCACAAACACCCTTACGTCTTTCAAGACACCCTGAATCATTCATCACTAACAGTTGTTAGCATGGTTTCTAATGTTGGACAATTCCGGGCTGGATAGTCTGCAGCCAGTATGATGACTTAAGTGGGTTCGACCTGACGTTTACTCAAGGTGAGAGCTGATTCCCATATTGGAATAAGTCATTGTACTGGCTGTAGACTATCCAGCCCGGAATTGTCAACATTAGAAACTATGCTAACAACTGTAAACACCTATTAAGTATGATCATTTCAAAATTATAGGCAAAGCAAAATAAACATCAGAATTGCTTATACTTGAGAACCTCAATATCAAATTGAAAGTCCTTCATCTTAATCACCAAAACTATACACTTTTCAAGGCTGTTCCACTGTTTTTGTATTGCCTAAAACCATTTGGTTATTTATAGTTTCAAACCGGACTCCTCAGTTCTCTGGTCTGTGTGGAGGTTTATATTTCCGAATTTTAGTGTGCTTTTACTCTTGCTTTTCCTCGACGTTTTTGAAAGGCTGGTGTTTGTCCCATTGTTTTTTTTCAAGTGTGTCTGTGATTTTACTTAACCTTGGTTTTGTTATTCCCTTTTTGATTGTGTAATTTTAAATTCTCTTCTCTTATATTTAATGTATGTGATAATTTA
Source organism: Macrobrachium rosenbergii (assembly GCF_040412425.1). Lineage (NCBI taxonomy): Eukaryota > Metazoa > Arthropoda > Malacostraca > Decapoda > Palaemonidae > Macrobrachium > Macrobrachium rosenbergii. Next base: position 7,034,227 of record NC_089791.1, read on the forward strand.
TTTCAAGAGAAAGTTCAGGTTTCAGTGTCTGTGATTTTACTTTTCAGTGCCTAATTCATTTTATATAATCTTAATTTCATCCACTGGTTTTTTTATGCCACAATAATTTTTGCAGTCGATGGTCTAATTCTTGCATATATTTTCATGTATTTGATTAATGTTTTGAAAAGCACTTTAATGTCTTGATATTTCATTTATAGATGCCTGAAGCAGATCACCACAGTAAACATACTGGATTAAACTACTGTACATGGAATCTGTATTGTTTTCCTGCACCCATAAATACATCATTCTTTTTCCTGGAACTTTTTGACTGTATATAATATATATATATATATATATATATATATATATATATATATATATATATATATATATATATATATATATATATATATATATATATATATAATATATATATATATATATATATATATATATATATATATATATATATAATATAATATATATATATATATATATATATATATATATATATATATATACATATACATATACATATATATATATACACACACACACACAGGCAATATATATGACATATAAGTGAATGTCGGTCATTAACAGGCAACATATTTATTAAGCCGACATATTTCGTATACAACACTGTTACATTCTCAAGGCTAAAAAATATATAGAATAAAAAATATGTACAATTTGAAAATGCATGGAATACAAAATCTTAATCTCAACATGTACGTTAAAAAGCAAAATAATTCCAGGAAAAAGCACTTGCTAGACCTTAAGTTAAAGACTGAATGACTAGAAAAGGAGAGAAGCCACAAAGAAATAGCTCAATATAGATACAGCTGTACAGAGGAAGAGTGTGAGTTCAACTTATATATATAATATATATATATATATATATAATATATATATAATATATATATATAATATATATATACTAACTGCTTAATAAATAACGATTCTAAAATGAGCAGTTCATGAAAATAACTTGTCTGGACCAAAATGGAGTTGATTCTCAATGACGAAAGTTCCAAAAAATTGATAAACCAGAATTTAAACATATCTTTAAAGTAGAAAATGAAATAAATGGGTTTTTAAAGGAACTAAATACCAAGAATACCTTTAATGAAGAAACTTACGAAGATTTATTCTGTTTAGGTACGTCTTTTGGAGTTCTATATGGTTTGCCTAAGATACATAAAGAGGGAATACCAATGAGACCAATACTATCGTCAATTCATGCTCCAAACTACAAATTAGCAAAATATCTAGTACCTATGTTAGAGCAGTTTACTTCTAATAAATATACACTAAAAAATTCCGAAGAATCTAAATTATATATTTTGTGCCAAGATTCAGAATTATATATGACTAGTTATGATGTTGAATCACTGTTTACGAATGTTCCAGTGGAGGAAACAATTTAGACTATTTTAGATAAAATCTTTAATGAGCTCAATGACACTTACTTTAACTACAATCATTGTTTTAAGATACTTTTACAGTTAGCAGTGCTGGAGTCTGCCTTCATTTTTAATAATAACTTATATAAACAGGTTGACAGGGTGGCAATGGGATCACCTCTTGGTCTCACGTTTTCCAACATTTTTATGTGCTCCCTGGAGGAGGGCATGTTGGAAAATTGCCCCCTTGGTTTTTATCCCCTTGTATATAAACGTTATGTCGATGATACATTCGTTCTATTCAAACCTGCTTTTCATGCAGTTCGATTTCTCTCATGCATTAACGGAATACACCCCAATATCAAATTCACGTTAACGAGAGAAGAAAATGATCAACTAACTTTTTTGGATGTCCTAGTATTTCGACATAACGCTAATTGTAATACTTCTGTTTTTAGAAAAAAGACTTTTACAACCTTGGGTTCAAATATCTAATGTGCTTGTTTTTACAATTTTAAACTTGATTCAATTTTTACTCTCCCCCACAGGGCTTATATTTTAACCTCGTCATGGGAATCATACCTTAAAAAAATACCGTTTTTACATAAATATTTTACCGACAACTGGTGTCCATCTCATATTTTCTATAGATACTGCAAAAATTTCCTAAACAGGAAACTATCAGATTTTCCTGTTATTAGGACAGTACCAAGAAAGAAACTTTACGCCAGTATACCATATCTCCGAGAAAATAAATTTAGAAAAAACATTAAGTTTGCACTAGAAAAACATTTTAACATGTTACAGTTCATTCTTCTTCCGAAAAATCCCTTCACAATAAGTCCATTGTTTAAATTTAAAGATAGACTCTGACCAATAATGCGATCTTCAGTTGTGAATAAATATACTTGCCCTAAATGTAATTAGGGGACATACATGGGATCGACTAAACGATTGCTGAGGGTCAGGACTGATTCACATAAAGGTGTTAGCCATATTGCTCTGGTTGCAGACTATCCAATCCCGAATTTTCCAGCATCAGAAATCATGCAAAAATGTGTAAATCCAAGGAAATGAGGAAAATTTTACTGATGACTGAGCTATTAGTTCTTTTTTATCTTTAAGGATTTTTTTATTGTGATATTGAAATTTTCTATGACTTGATCAACGGGAGTTTTTTTAGCTTTTTGTAAGTCGTATCATCATCCAGCTGAGCTTGCATAGGTGATATCTACTCAGTTTTATCTAAAATTATAATACCAATCGACTTATCAGCTTTTGTGATGTGGATTGTATTGTCTTTTTTAACACTGGTCAAACTCTTCTTATACCGAGCAGAGAAATTACTTTCATGCCTAATATTGGCAGCTTCATAAACAATACCTTTAATTATGTCAACATGATTTTGAGGAAGATCACAATATTTTTCAAATATACATAGGGACGACACAGTCGTTAAAGCAGAGGGTCTATTCGATGTAAAGAAGGATAAACCATATCTGAGTGCCTATTGCCAGTACTGTTGGCTTAATATCATATAAATTTTGAAATATATTACCAAGCTCTTGTCCCCGTTACTTGGAACTATCTCCGACTCTCACATATATAATTCTCCAGATTTAGTTGATAAATTAAACAAAATCACCTTTTGCCCCACATTGTCAGTCCCCAGTATTTGGATCAAGAAATCGAATACATAAGAAAAATAGGGAGAGATTTATGTTATCCTTCACATATACTAGATATTTGTTAGAATAAAGCTCACAAAAAGTTTTATAGTGAAAGTAACATGGAGAAAGAAACCCCTAAGAACACTCTTAGCTTGTCTTATTTTAGTGGTTTTGAAAACATAAAATCATTGTTAAAATCTTTTAATATCAACCTCGTTTTTTCCTATAATAACACACTAAAAGGAATGTTAATAAAATATAGCCCTACAGAAAACAACAACATAATATATAAAATTCCATGTTTGGACTGCCCATCTTTTCATATCAGCCAATCTAGCAAGGATTTAGAAGTACGTATTAAACAGCATAAGTATTCAGTCAAAACTGGGCAAAAATCTAATGCTGTATTCATTCAATTAAGTGAAAATTCTCACAGGATAAACTGGACTGAAAGTTCAGTGATCGTCAGATCAAAAGATCTCTCATCACGAAGTCTTTTAGAATCTGCTATTATACAGCTTACTTACAGTTGTAATTTTAACCTTAGCCCTGGCATGTATTATTTGATCCCCTGTATAAGTTAAATGTTCAAGAATTACCTAAAACAGAAAATCACTGACTTAATTACACATTAGTTACCTTCTATATATTTTCTATGTATTCATATGTTTAATATATTTTTTGTACAAATTTTCACCCTGCAAAATTTGTTATTGTTTACCAAAAGGGGAATTATTGAGTTGTACTTTAATAAAAAAAAATTTTGGTGGTCAGTCATCTTCCTTGTATAATCTTTTAATTGTCCTGTCCCTGCTTCTGAGCTGTTGGGCTTAATCCTTTGTAAAACCCCTTAAATATTTAACCCTGTTTTGGTATGTCTACTAATACTTCAATTGTTCTGGATTCCAGGTACATATTCTTTCCTTTGTAATCCCCATCTGTCATTTATATGAGCTTTCTTTATAAACTTATTTTTATATTTCTTCAGTCTGCTAAATAAAGAACAAGAAGTCGAAAGGCCATCCCGTACTCCACTGTTTCTGTTTCCTTCGTGGATTTTGTCTTTATTTATATATTCACGTTCCATATCTTCGTGATTCAGTTATACATACATACATACATACATACATATAAATATAAATATAAGTATATATATATATATATATATATATATATATATATATATATATATATATATATATATATATATAAAAAACAAAGTAAGCAATGGCCAATGGGACACATCAGTGCGAAGGTGGACCATGGAAACGTACTAATTTCAGCATAATTCTTTATTTCCAACGTTTCGTAATAACTTTATTACTTCATCAGGGAATCTGTTAAATAATGAATAAAATTACTTTAGAAATTGCTCTGAAAATCAATAAGATTCATAAAATACAGCACAGTTAGAATACATGATAAAAAAAAGACATAAAAGCAAAATCAAAGACCTCTAACCAACCTTATATCAAGAAGGCAGAAGACAGAATGCATAAATAAAAAGTTAACTCAGGTAGAGCTGAGTGGAGGAGGTCTGGGTATTTAACTGGGGAACCAGTTGTTTGATAAATAATGATTCCAGGATAGGCAGTTCACATTCATTGCTTGTTTGGCCTATGATACAGAAATCATTTCTATCAATATATGTTTTACAATTTTTTTAATGGTTTCTTATGCTTGAATGTTCGGGATTGGAGAGCTTACAGCCAGTACGGAAACTTAATCCCCGATGAGAGTCGATTCTGACCCGAAGTGTAACTCTGGAACATGTGTAGGATCCACGAGGAGGTTACTGAGGGTCAGAATCGACTCTCATCGGGGATTACGTTTCTGTACTGGCTGTAGACTCTCCAATCCCGAACATTCAAGCATAAGAAACCATTAAAAAAATTGTAAAACATATATTGATAGAAATGATTTCTGTATCATAGGCCAAACAAGCAATGAATGTGAACTGCCTATCCTGGAATCATTATTTATCAAACAACTGGTTCCCCAGTTAAATACCCAGGCCTCCTCCACTCAGCTCTACCTGAGTTAACTTTTTATTTATGCATTCTGTCTTCTGCCTTCTTGGTATGAGGTTGGTTAGCGGTCTTTAATTTTGCTTTTATGTCTTTTTTGTTTTTGTTTTTTTTTTTTATCTTGTATTCTAACTGTGTTGTATTTTATGAATTTTATTGATTTTTAGAGCAATTTTAAAGTAATTTTATTCATTATTTAACAGATTTCCTGAATATGTAATATAGTTATTACGAAACGTTGGAAATAAAGAATTTATGCTGAAATTAGTACGTTTCCATGGTCCACCTTGCTGATATATATATATATATATATATATATATATATATATATATATATATATATATATATATATATATATACTGTATTGCTTTTCTTCCATCCCTAGTCATCATCAAATCACTTAATATATATGGTGGTGCCAAAGATAGTTCATCCATGATCCAGCAGCTCAAGTGCAGATGTGGCAGTAGTCTTTAAGGGAAACGACTTATTCTCGGATCTGGCTTGATTTAATTTATGAAATTTTGGTCTGATGACCAAACACTGGAAATGTTCGATTATTCAGTGCCGTGACTGATTTGATTTATGAACGGTAGGCTTTAAAGCCAAGCATTAGGGCACTATCAGCTAATCAACGATTAAAGCTGTGAAAAGCGGGAGTTGGAGTGGTTGGACAGCAAGATGAAAGAAATGAAACGGAAACGGTGGTGAAGTAAAAGGCTAAAAAAAAGATTAGCTAGGGGCCGAAGGGACGTGGTACTTCTCCCCTACCGTGTTCAGTACCATGATGAGAATGGGTAGCTTGTAAAATCGTTAAAATTAATCATTAAAAACCTGGTACCACATGAAAATGGTTAAATGTGATAAAACATGTTCATAGTCCTTAAAAGATCCATGCCATTGTCAATATCAAATGTATTCACCTTCAGGCTGTTTCCCCTAACAGAAGGAACAAACTTCAACATTTATACTTTACATGCAAAATCGTGAATGAATCCCGTCTGCAAAACCTTCCACAGTAAAATATTAGCAGTTTGCATTTGCGACCCATTTTCCTATTCCTCAAATCCGCTCTTGCATCCTCTGTCTTTTCTCTAATTTCTCACATCACTTTCCCGTAAATATTTAAAACAGCCATGGGAACATAACACACGCTCCTCTCAGAACCACTTTAACACCAAACCAGTCACTTCCACGTCTACATATTCTAATACATACTGCTTTCATCGTTAGAGCTTCATCATCCTTAATAATTAATCATTTATACCATAAATCATCCTGTCATCTGGCTTACTTTTTCATCCAGTATCCTACCTTGCACCTTCCCTGTTATATTAAATAATGTTATACCCCTATAAGTCTTGCATTTGTCTCTATGACCTTCACATTTATACAGTAAAACATTTATTCCCATCACTACTTCTTTCGATACCTTTCGCTTGTCTAGATGTACCTTACAAACCCTGGTCAGCCACTAAAATATGTCATCATTACCACATACAGCAAAATCAATTCCCTACCAACTATTTATTTAAAACATAAATACAGCCTAACAGACCCTGGCCCAACAATTAATAACAGTTGAGCATAACATTTCGACACGTTTCTGACAACTGGTATTTACGAAATACTGGTTGAGAGGTAAGCTTTCATGAAAATGAAAGTGCGTTCATTAATAACTGATTCAGTAAAGTAAAATATTTCCTTCAATATTAGGTCTCTACCCAGGTTCCAAAAATTACAGGATTTTCTAAGCATACATACAAGAAATTATTTGATTAAACTTCCTGTAATGATGTTTAATATTAAATTTATTCTGCTTTCTTGAGAGAATAATGTTTAATATAATTTGCTTTCGTGAAAGAATAATGCTAAAGGAGGTGCACAGCCAAAGAGAGCAGAGTCGACGTGGATAAAGTGGCAGTTAAGTTTCCTCACAGAGTTTTATCAGCTTCTCATATGAATCTTCTCAAAATTTAGAATTACCTCATCCGATGAAATCACGCACTAGGGCGTGTACTTTCCAAATCTGTACGATTTTACGTAAATCTGGAAAACTAACCGGATTGCAGATAAAAATATATGCTCATACATTTTACAGCCTATGAGTTCTTTTCAAGTTAAAAATCTAGCGAGGATTTTACCAATTTCATTAGTTGTCCATTCTGCTAGTATAGAACATAAGGACCGGGTCTCTCTCTCTCTCTCTCTCTCTCTCTCTCTCTCTCTCTCTCTCTCTCTCTCTCTCTCTCTCTCTCTCTCTCTCTCTCACAAACATATTTAGGTAAACATTTAGCTGTTTCTCGGAAGGACACTACCTTAGAGGGAAAAACAAACAAAGGTCGCTCACTGTCATTTAATATTGAGTTTTTAAATCTAAAGGGCCGTCCGTTCCAGGACCCCTTCTACTCTATTTATCCACCGGGATCTAGGTCTTCCTCTCTTCATTTCTCCAAGCACTTCAGAATTTTACAGTTTTCCCCAGCCTAACGTCCTCCATTCTTTTTACATGACAACACACACAAGCATACACAAACACGTGTGTGTGCGCGCGTGTGTGTGTGTGTATATATATATATATATATATATATATATATATATATATATATATATATATATATATATATATATATATATATATATATATATATATATATATATATATATATAATCATATTATGACAATTGCATATAAAAAAAGGCTGCCCAAAGAAATAAACTTCCTTGACTTCTCCCAAAACTAATTACAACAAAAACTCACATAGAAGAAATGACAAAAGATATAAATACCTAATAATGACAATACATTATGCCCTCTAATAGTGAACAGAAATGACTTCATTCCCTGGACAGGTTAAATTAACAGTGAGGACAAGAGGATGTCAATTTCGTCCTGGGCTTCATTTACGAATGGTCTGCTTTATGATTACACCATTTTCGTCATGAAACCCGAGGCCAACGAATCTTGATTACCCATTTCGGACTGCGTTTGGATTGGAGCTAGAGCGTTTTTCCTGTTAAGTCACAGTTAGTGAACTGAGATTTTCTTATTTTTCTAGTAGCCCTTTGTTAGTTTTGCCCCCCTTTCTTTGCAAGATATAAATAATATAACTTTCCAAGGTGTGTTATTAGTTAGTGTATTCAGACTGTCAAACACTGATTTTGCTTTCTGAACAATGGCTACTGTAACTGTTATCACAACAAGTAATTATTCTTGGAATCCCAGCATATTCTTATATGAATTTCAAATGCTCATCGACAGTCTCTGCACACTTTTACCGGAGTATTTTTCCCCCGAATATTTGCACCCTTAAGCCAATACTAAAATTATGACAATCTAGGCATCCATTAACACTTTTCTGAGAAACTATGATTCACAAATATAACACACTTGTAGGTGTCCGCATGCTAAAAATATGTCTAAACTCATACTATGGAGATAAAATGCTTCGTAAGACTAAGAAAAGCTTTATGTTGGAGAGAGAGAGAGAGAGAGAGAGAGAGAGAGAGAGAGAGAGAGAGAGAGAGAGAGAGAGAGAATTCATCTGATATATTCCCTAAACGCACACTGGATGCAGTGAGTAAGAAGTAGCACTGACCTGTATCTCGTTATTTTTGGGTACAGAAGACACTTAACAAATGCATGTAGTCTTGTGACCAACGGCATATAAAAATACAATCCTAACACCTTAAGTTTAATGTTATAACTGTTCACTGTACTAACTTCGTGAGGCTACTTATTCGTATTACTGTACTATCACTCAAAATCTGTCAACAGATCAACAAACGAAAACATCAGTGACATGGCACTTGGAAAGAGTATCAAAGTCTATCCTAAACTGTTTGGGGTTGATAATTGCCTCATTATGAACTATGCCCTATAAAACATTTAGAAAAAGAATAGAGTTCAACATTCCTAAAACTGCATAGCTTGTTACAAATCCACGAGTTTCAGGAATCATACCATTTCCACAAACATTTTCCAAGCATCTCAATCTCCTCTTTTATATCCTTAAATCTTCTACCTCCAGGTTGTCTCATACGCGGAGCAAGTTTGCTACCGACCTTCTGACACCATCAACAATAGCTATTACCCTACGGCAAGAAATTTCATCATGTAAGAGACATTTGCGCACACCGTTGCAGGCCATGTGGAATTCAGACGACGTAAATAAACGTCATTTTCTCTACCTCGGGAAATAATTTTCTCTCAAGAGGACTTTCAATTTCTTAAATGAATTATCTATTCTAAGAAGAGGTTAGTTGTTATGCAGAGCTAATAGAGATTAAATTCTTTCCTCCTTTTAAGAGTCCAATCTGCGAACGAAGTCCAAATGCTTCAACGAAGACACCAGAAAATATAACTTTCGTCGGGTTTTCAACCGCTAAATTGTATGCACCCTCCGCACGAAAATTAAATTTTACCATTAAACTATATATTATCATATGTACACACAGCTACTATATATATATATATATATATATATATATATATATATATATATATATATATATATATATATATATATATATATATATATATATATATATATATATATATATATATATATATATATATATATATATATATATATATATATATATATATATATATATATATATATATATATATAAACAGAATACCCATCGTTCCCATGCTAAATGTAACTGTGAATATTATAGATATGTTCTTGATAAATTTGATTCCTCGTTAAGAGCTTTGCATTTTAGAACTGAAAATGGATTTCTAAGCAACGTGATGTAATGTATATATAGCTATATATATATATCATGAATATAATATATATATATATATATATATATATATATATATATATATATACATATATACATATATATAATATATATATTATATGTATATATGTATACATATATACATATATATAATGTTTATATATGTATGTGTAAATGAATCACGAAGATATGGAACGTGATGAATGTATACATAAAGTCTAATGCCATGAGGGAAAATTGAAACAACGGAGTGTTCCTAGGATTTTCGACACTAACGTCCTTTACTGTACAGTAGTAGGACCAAAATCCAGTGGCAGGGGCTGCAGTGATAGATAATATACAGTGTGTCATATGTATATTCATGGTAAATAAATTGTATGAACTATATTTTGATGTACTATATACAGTTTACCCCAGAAATTATATTTTCATAAAAAGCCCTCCTATATTTTTATATAAGAAGATTAAGAAAAAATTTATATTCGTAAACGTGGCATGGTTTTGAAATGAAATCTGTATGGTCAAGAAGTCTTCTGATCTCATTTAACGACCTTGACCCAATGTATAAATAAATGGAGAGTCCCTAATGCACGTTTATGAGGGAAAATTGAAACATACGTTTTAAATATTTACAGCTAGGACTTTCGAAACGAACGAACCATTACTGACATTTCAAAATTAATGGATCTATGACTGTTGCAACAGGAGTTAATATAATATCCTGTGGTGTCACCCCGTGTCATTTTTCCCATACAAAAATATGGTTAACAATGGAAAAACCTAAATTAATAATGAACTAAAGCAATAAGTTTTGCATTAATTATGCAACTCAACATTTTCATTAACTAAAGAAGAACGCTGTCACATTTTCATGAATATGAAATTTATTCTTTTTTCAATTTTGCTAAAAGCCCTCCTATATCATTTTATATATATATATAGATATATTATATATAAAATTTATATTCGTCGTAAACGTAAATAAATATATATATATGGTTTTTATATATATACCTTTATATAAATGTACTGTCAACATGGTCAACAGTAATCTTTTCATCATCACGCGTAATGCACCATTTGACCCCCAGGAGCTAGTACTAAACACGGCTAAATACATTTGGGACAATGGAGAAACAGTGTAGGTGACTCACTGTTTCACGTTTAAAATGCCCCCAAGTGCATTACGCGTGATGACTGAAATTTCAGTCATTACGCGTAATACAATGTTTTAAATATTTATATATCAAACAGGAAAAAGATATACATCAATGAGGAGAACCATTAACTGACATTTTCAAAATTGATGGATAACTAAATTACTGGCTATAAATTTAAATTTAAAAATTAAGATTGCACAATGGATTACAAATTTAAAAAATTAGATGGAACAATTAAAAGGACAACCCCTGTCTAAACAAAAAAATTTTCTCTCTCTAAAAAAAAAAAAATATGGTTTTAACAATGGAAAATTCAGCAGCAATGTTAATGAATAATGAAGAAAGAGAAAGCAAAGAAGTCTTGCATTAATTAACAATTTATTTTGATCTGTTGCTTTTTCTAAAAAAGCATCATCAGATAAAAACTGAATTTTTAACTAAATTTCCATCTGAGAAACTTTTAGAAAAAAGTTTCATGAAGATCAAAAAGAAGTTTGGATTCTTAAGGTCTGATTTCAATTTTACCATCGGGTCGTTATTTAAGTACAAAGATCGTTTATCCCCTAATTCTCCGGGTGTGTGTATAGCTATATGTCCTAAATGTAATTTAGGAACTTATATATCCATATATATATATAGACTCTCATCGTGGATAAGCTATAGGACAGGCAGTAAATAAGGCCATTTTTTCGAATATTAAATCATTCTAGAATGTGTAAAACTTCCATTGAAAATAAGGACTTTTCAATTTTAGGGCGAGCTTCCAGACCATAAACCATTCTGGAATCGTTAATGATTAAACGACTCGTCCCCTTGTTAAACTGCCAACCTCTGCCGGCATTCCTCTCTTAGACGTTTTCTGCTGAATGTTGGTCTCTCACCTTTTATATTTTTTTTTTTTTTTTTTAGAGAGAGAGAGAGAGTACAAAATAACATAAATTTTTGTTTTGTTTTTAAAGTTGTCTATAAATTTAAATTTAAAAATCTTAATTAAATTGCAAATGGATTACAAATTTAAAAAATTAGATGGAACAATTAAAAGGACAACTTAAAAACAAATGTCAAAATCCCTCTCTCTCTTTCTCTATATATATAAAAAATATATATATTATACAATACAAAATATAAGCAGATCTGGACAAACGTCCTATTCATCAGTAATTTTACTGGATATTTCTGAATAACGAGTAAACGAAAGTATACGTCTGGCTTTTTAAAATAACAAAATATGTATTTTTATTATACCAGAATTAGTTTAATCATTAACGATTCCAGAATGAGTCAAATCATGAAGCTGCTGGATAAACATAAACAAATGTTCTCCCTAAAACATTGCATTAATCTGTTTTAGCTCCTTATTTTTGGTCAATGGACACTGTTTATAAAAATAAGTTCTAGAATGATTCTGACATAATATCTCTGAGGCTGGGGATTATATGGGACAGATGCAAATCCAACACTTTACTGCCAACCAAAACAGGGGTAAATCTTTGAGAGGTTTTGCAAAGGATTAGGCCAAACTGGCACAATGAGCAGGGAGGAGTCAATTACAGGATTATACAGGGGAAGAGACTTCAGAAAAATGACCTTGGTGGATTAATATTTAAAAAGTTCAAAATTTTTCTCCTTTTGGAAACAAAAACAGTTTTTGCAAAGTGAACATTTAAACAAATTAGGACATATAATACACATAAACATCTTTAAATTAACTAATAACGTACCCGATGGTGGTTTTATCTTTAAGGTCATTCTTGAACATTTATCAGGTGGATATAATGGCTCCAAATATATTTTGGATCTGTTGTATAAAACTTTTTATATAAAATATAATCATCAGATAAAAAATATTGATATTTATATGAAAATAAAAAGAAAAAGTTTCCTTTTTACTGAACTCTGATGAAGTCATGTGCATCTACTGTGATTTTTAAGGATTATAAATATAGGGTGTTTCCCACCCCGAGGCCCCCCCTGCCTACAGCATAAACTAAAATTGATATGGACAAAAACAAAAGTAATTCAAAACAGGTATTTATTCAAGTTTCTCTCTGAATATTTAATATTTTGTGTGGCCTCCATCTGCCTGTACCACAGCCTGCATTCTTGAGGTATGATTTCAGCAAATCGCAAAAAGCTGAGACTCAAACTCCATTTCCCTGAGCACTTCGGTCACCTCTCTTCACAGGATGTCGAGGCTTAGTATACCATCATAGTTCATTGTGCGCGCTCAACAGGATCCTTTAAGATACTACCAATGTTTTCACACACATTAAGGTCAGGGAGCTACCTGGAAATTCATTTGACAAGAAGAAATCAATACCACTGTTTCAAAGCAGCTCCTGTGTCTGAAGAGCCTTGAAACATGGTGCCTTATCATGCAAAAATGTGACTTCTTCAACAGATAACACATTTTCAGGATCTTTGAGGAAAGGAAATACTCCACCAGTAAGCACAGTTTCTCTGAAGTATTCGCCATTCCATGACTGTCCTTTTTCTTTGATGATCCACATTAACCGTTTGGCTGTGAAACAGAAAAATTCCCAAACATTCAGGAAATTTCACAACTTGGCGATAGCGCACGTCATCGCTGATATCATCAACTTTGCAGCCCAAATGATGTCATTTTTATGATTTGGCTTCCTGACTGTGTAAATGAAGAATTCGTCTGATGCGGCAACATGGAGAAAGTCAGCTTTCATCCCAATCTTTAAGAAATGAACCACAAAACCATGCACAGTCTTCTCTCTGTTGCTGAGTGATGTTTGGCTTGCTGATAACATGAAATGGCTTGATGCCAGATTTTCAACTCACGATATACAGCACTATATCTCCTCTTCTTTTTCCCCTTTTTGTTTCTAGTTCAAGCGCCAATTTATGTAAAGACTTTCTTGGTCTACCCACTGCCTCAGCTATGATATCAGTCTTTTGACTCCTGAAAAAGGACTTTAGGCCTTCCAAGATTCTCACTCTTTTCGATGACAGTCATATGGATTTTTGTTCCAGTTTCTTTTAATGTATTTGGCTATCCAGGAACATGAAATGAAGGATGCGCCAGCATCCCTGGCCTCTCTGAAGGTTATAGCCCGGATTCAGTCAATCCATCTGATTTCCTCCAAGTCATTAGCCATGGCTGTATCTAACTCTGTCACTCAGTCTGAAAATACAAGAAATGTAAAATAAAAAATAGCTTAATAGAAAATTAAAGTAATGTACTTGGAGATAGGCTATAGCAGAAAACTTCATAACTTTCCATTTGTTCTGTGGATGGGAGGGCTCTAATTTCGAAACACCTGGTATATATATATGTATATATATATATATGTATATATATATATATATATATATATATATATATATATATATATATATATATATATATATATATATATATATATATATATGTGTGTGTGTGTGTGTATGTGTGTGTGTATGTATGTATGTATGTATGTATGTATGTATGTATATATATATATATATATATATATATATATATATATATATATATATATATATATATATATATATATATATATATATATATATATTATATATATATATATATAATCTGGCGTGCCTATCTTTTCTTGTCAGGTTATGAGTGTCTTGGCCGTATACGTGTAACGCAGTACCATTAAAGATCGCAAAGAAGCGGATTTGCAGTAAGCAGTTATAAATATATCAAAAGATATATATGTCTGCAAATCCTATATATGTTTAACTATGGTCGTCAAGTACAAAAAAATTATTTTTGAATATTTCCTCAATTCAATTACAATCTTTACCTCTCTCCTTTGCTCAGATATTAAGCCTAAATACTGCCTTTATAATTTATTTTTTGAACATTCATAATTATTTCAACGCTATTTAATAAATGGTTCTTCAATTTTTCCAGACAGAGAAAGAAGAGACTGCATGTTCATCGGCCATTTGTTTTCAGACAAAAACAAGAAAGAGTGCCACGGAAATTTTAAAAATTAAGTGCCATGCGCCTTAGTGTTGTTGGTGTTAGAGTCAATCAAGGGAACACAATTGCACTGCCGATTCACCGAACGCAAAACATCTAAAACGAGAGAAAATTCGTGCAAAAAATTTTAGAAATGCAACTAACTTTTCTCAAGCTATATTGTTTGAAGCCATTGCTGGATGTAGCCAATCAGAAACCGGAAAGCTTCCAAGCTTGGCCTGCAGGAAAAGAGCAATGAAAAATGCCAGATTAAAAGAAAAAGAAAGACCCATCTTCCCACTGCACAGAAATTAGAGTGGTCCCTATCATGTCATAAAAGTGTCCGAAAATAAGGAAAAACGAATTCTGAACTTTGCCACAAACAAAAGGTTAAATGTTGATGAAGAGCAGTCACTGATACAGATGACACGTTCAGATCATCAAATAAATTTTATCTATTACATACACTTCATGGGCTGAAAATAAAGCCTTAACTCCTTAATTCGCACTGTTGCCCACAAACATACAAACAGCAGATTATGCAAACGTTATGATTAAAACTTGCAATCAAGTTTTTCCCACCACTTGACATCAGGAAAGTTCTCTCTCTATTTTTAAAATGATTTTCAGTATCAAGTTTTTTACTTATTCTTTAACCATCCTGTTATACAGAACAATGTGCATCCCCATATTTTTCCTGTGCATAACACAGTCTAAAGGAAATGAACTCTACGATTAGACTTGCCGCCGTCCAGCCCCTCTAACTATTTTGAATGTCAACAATAAATATTCTTCGGAAAGCCTTGTTACTATTCCCTGACATTTGCAGAATAAAATCGGAATAATATTGTCTCTGTAAATTCCCACATCCACTGTTTAGCTAAAGAGAGAGAGAAACAGTTCATAAATCAAGAAAACACACAAAATTGAACAGGCTGCAGAGTAGAGCTTATTATTGTTACTATACATGAGGTCCTTCAATCTGTGATGTTGCGTCAAAAATTCCGACTAGTAAACCACTTTCAATTTAGCCCAGAAAAGGCGTGAAATCACCACCAGCCATTAACAGGGGGCATAAAAGCAAGAGAGACTGTCCCGACGATTCATTTACGTGAACACTGACACTTTTACTGGTTACTCCAAGAGCAAGAGCTCGCGCCACCATAAGGCCACCTTAATGAGCAACAACAATTGACATTTCAAAAACAGCCTAGCTAATAAGTGTTTTCATGTATCTACATATTTACACGTGCCAAGGCTGAAGTCCAAGTACAGAGTCTGAGAGAGAGAGAGAGAGAGAGAGAGAGAGAGAGAGAGAGAGAGAGAGAGAGATGGCATACTAATTAAATGAATTCCCTGACGCCCTCAGTGGCCTGACACGGTGTACATAGTTACTGGTAATTTTGAAGTTATCGCAACTGCTCGGTTCTATCATAAACAACAATTAATCTCAGCAGAGGTTTAACAACTAAAGAATGAAAGAATAATTTTATATGAAATTAAGTCTTTCTGAGAAAATAAAGAGTGAATTAGGAATATTCTATAGAAAGAAGAAAAGTCAATTCCAATAAAATTTTGATCGTGAGTTGATGAATAATCCTGCTTATTGGGAATACATCCCCCGTCTACATCATTTTTCCCATACTTTTACAAGAATATGGTTTTAACAATGGAAAAAACCTACTCAATGAATAATGCTAACTAAAGCAACGACTCTTGCATTAATTATGCATTTCTTCACTGGCAGCGTATTCAACAATTTCATTCACTAAAGGCTCAAGAGCGCTTTCACCATTTCATGAATATGAAATTTATTTTTCCATTTCCACTTTGCTGGGTGGATAGAAGGAAATTCTCATGTGATATATATATATATATATATATATATATATATATATATATATATATATATATATATATATATATATATATATATATATATATATATCTGTATATATATATATATATATATACTCATCAAATCTCTCTCATTCAAAGAACCAACTGTATCCCGAGCAAATTTTTCATATTTTATAGGTATATATAAACATACAATACACACACACACACACACACACATACACATATAT
>NC_089791.1:7056263-7061263 GCF_040412425.1 Macrobrachium rosenbergii
GATTTAAAAAAACAAAGAAAAAGCTCTTCTCAACTCCCCCAGTCACATCAGGGAAGAGAAACCCTCCTAGGAAAACCAATAAGCACTTTTATTCCGGGGAAAATTAATCCCGAGAGCGAGAGGTAAGAATCCTGACCGATATACCGTACTTCTCACCGATATGGATTACCAAGTTATCCTCAAGATCAAACAGGCAATCAAATTAATAACCGATGAAATGTCAAATTTTGTTAAATGATGAATACAGGTGATGAAACATTTTTTATGAAATTGTAGCTAAAGGAAATTAAACTTTTTCGAGAGAATATCCTGGAAACCCCATTAAAAAGTAATAGGTTTAGTAAAGTTAGTACAAGAAAATAATAAATATAAATCTATTCGGTAACACTTATCTTTTGAATAAATCATAAAATTCCCGGGAGAAAAGCCCACATTTATATATTAACATAAAGGCTATGTTCATATATCATAAAGGCTTCCTTTGATGAAACATAGGTAGCCTTTTAATGATCTATATAAATCATCTAATTCTTCATAGATTTATTAAAGAAGTTAGCCGTGTTTGACATAGAAAAGAGGATATATTTTTATTATATATTATATGTAGACTATAGGAAAGGTTCTGCTTAAAACCTTCCCTTATATTAAGAAAAAAAGTGTATAATGAACTTGTAAGGTCTTTGATTCTCATGCATCATCGAGGCCATATTTAAATCATTTTGATTCTGAAGCAAAATTACCTTCTGATGAGTCCTACATGCATAACGAAGATACCTAAAAGACTGAGTGGCTGGGTAAGGAGGATACTTTAAGCTCGCTGACAAATAATTTAGTAACATTTTAAAATAAACTATAGCGTTTTTTATTGTGACATAAATGAATTATATTTTTGAATTAAAAATCTGATTTCATATCCGATTTCCTATCCATTTAATTATCTGAAACCAGAAAATGAATTACAAGAAACCTTTCATTATCAAGGAGAAACCTTTACTGGACCCATAAATCGAAGAGCTCATAGTACTTTAGCAATACCAAATATACTGAAGCTCGAGCTAAAAATTTTATGTTTTATTCCTCATATCAGGTGACTGAATTTTTTTAAAAGAAAACAGTCACCAGAAGATCACTATTAAAAAGATTCAAAAAATTTATATTGTTTCAAAATTTTACTATTACGGACAATGAAAAATATTTACGAGTGAAACATGTCGAATCTCAAACATCCAAATGGCGATCAAACTACAAACACACACACACACATACATATGTATATATATATATATATATATATATATATATATATATATATATATATATATTGTGTATATATATACTTCAGGAATAACAAAGGAAAATTATAACTGATAGACGATTCTGTACCTGGGAGACTCGAACGCCCGACACTGCGGATCGACGACTTCCAAAGTCGAAACCATCGATAACGAGCATTTTTTCCCATTATTATATTTATATATATATATATATATATATATATATATATATATATATATATATATATATATATATATATATATATATTAGATGATCAACCCGCTGACCAACCCACACTGCGGGGAGCACTCTGAATCACTCTTTCCCTCTTTCTCCTTCCTAACCCCCTCTAATCTCTCTCTCTCTCTCTCTAACTCTCCCTCATTCTTTCCCTTTTTCTCCTCACTAACACCCATCTACTCTTTCTCTCTCGCTTCCTCTCCCTCTCACACTCTCTCTCTCTCTCTCTCTCTCTCCTCTCCCCTTCCTGTTAAGATAGTTGCTTCAATTGCATTGCACAGCATTTTTGACATTTTACTTTTCACCCCTTCTCACCCCCCATTCCTATCAGGGGTGAACTTGGACTTAAAGGACATCGTGAGTGTCACGATTCATCTCAGAGACCTCGAGAACTATGTATTAGACACTAATATCTGTCATTTTTATATTTCATTTTTCACCCCTTCTCACTTCCTTCCTATCAGGGCTGAACTTGGACTTAAAGAGCATTGGGAGTGTCACTGTTCTTCTCAGCAACCTCAAAAACTATGGATTAGACACTAATATCTGTAATTTTCGGTTGTTTTTACATGTCATCCCCTTCCCACACCCACCCTTTGGTGCCAGTGATGTCTTACCCCCCACAGTATTCTTTTCCAGATAGTAAGTCATAAGTATACCAAGTTTGGTTGAAATTGTTCAATGCGTTTCAGAGCTGTGCTGGAACATACACACACATACATATATACATACATTCATTTATATATATATATATATATATATATATATATATATATATATATATATATATATATATATATATATATATATATATATATATATATATATATATATATATAAAATATATATAAAAATATCACAAAGTCCACGTCGGAAGGTGAGTGAAAACCGGGACTTTGAACAAGTACTTTCGTAGTTTATTCTACATTTTCAAGTTCACACTGGATACAAAAGAAGTTGACAGATATTTATCTGCAAAAGCAAAAGGTGGGGGCAGGTTTACAGTTTGTTAATCTGGGCAGCATGTTCTTTAAACAAAAAAGACAGGGACAAAGGATCAAGGGATAATCCAGGGTGGAGATTAACATTCCTGGTGGAAGTAGCTTCAATGAAGACAATCTCTGGCAGATTTCTTTTCCGATGGTCATTGACCTTGTAGATAACCGTTGACTTATCCCAGTTCATCCCATTGCCTGTCTTAAACCAATGATCCACAATGCCATTATTTAATAAGCCACTTGAAATGGCATATTTGTGTTGGGAGCTTCTTACTTTTAGTCCTTTGACGTTTGACCAGGAATACTATATACAATATTGTTTGAATTGGGTGGGCTATTCTTAATTAGTTTATTTCTCAAAATATTGTATACAGTATTCCTTGTAAAGAATGTAATAAAATTTATGTTGGTAAAACATCAAAAGGACTATAAGTAAGAAGCTCCCAACACAAATACACCATTTCAAGAGGCTTATCAAATAATGGCATTGTGGATCACTGGCTTAAGACAGGCCATGGGATGAACTGGGATAAGTCAACGGTTATCTACAAGGTCAACGACCATCGGAAAAGAAATCTGCTAGAGACTGTCTTCGTTGAAGCTACTTCCACTAGGAATTTTAATCTCCACACTGGATTATCACTTGATCCTTTGTCCCTGTCTTTTTTGTATAAAGAACATGCTGCCCAGATTAACAAACTGTAACCCCGCCCCCACCTTTTGTTTTTGTAGATAAATGTCTGTCAACTTCTTTTGTATTTAGTGTGAACTTGAAAATGTAGAATAAACTACGAAAGTACTTGTTCAAAGTCCCGGTTTTCACTCACCTTCCGACATGGACTTAGTGATATTCTCAAGCACGCGTTCCTTCGTGCTGTATTGGATAAATAAAATATATATATATGTATGTATGTCTGTGCATGTGTGTCGTTTAGCCCTAAAGAAAGGGATGGTTCCAGAGAAGAACACAAGTCTTCACTGTCACTTTCATACTATTAATGCCTGAATCGTGGATGAATACCCGGTTCACAAGACATTCACATAAGTCATTTCACACAAACACGCAAAAGGCTTATATAAATGTGTCTGCTGGAATATGAATTTTAGCAAACAAGTGTACCTAAAAGGTAAGAAAAAGCTGTAATCCGATACCCCGTTAAAATAATAGGGTACCGGAGGTGGTGGCTTACGTCGCCTTCTCAAACAAAAAGACATTAGGAACAGCGGAGGGTGGGAAAAAAAATGAATAGATCGAACGGCTCGAAGCTTGCAGTCTTTTCAGAGTGTAATGATGATTGAAACCAGAAAGTGGTAAAATTAGAGGGTACAAAAAACGAATTACAGTCACGTAGAAGCAAAAAGTGCAATTATTATGTATTAAATGTGGATAGATAGGAGACATTCATTTTGCAACACACTGGCATCAAGAAAATAACTGGATGCGAAATAAATATGGGAACAAATTCAAGTCTTGAACAATCACCTGATTTTTACAATTAGATTGAAGCCAAATGACAAAATCAATCGTCCTATCGTAGTATCAAAAAAACACTATAAAAATGGGAAAGAAACGAGCGACAGAATTTTTCGGTAGAGGCTTCTGTTTTCTTGTGATTGTGATGACATCGATGCAAATACCATTAACCAATATCTATGCAGAACGCCCGGACATTTCTCCTTACATTTTCTCGTACACTGAGCTTGCTGATACATACTGCACGCACAAAACACAACAGTATTATTGCGCCCGGAAAATTCTTACTCTACTTCTGGAATATATTTCCAGATAAGGTACAATGATAAACAATATTTACATCTTTGTTACCTGCTATATGACCTCTAGTGTCCGACAGAATTCTGCAGTAAGATTAATAGCTTGCAAAATGATAATTATTACTCGCTGCTATGTGCATAAAAGCATTATCATTCTTGGAGGCAGTATGACGCATTAACATGCACGCTATTGTAGGGAAGGTGTGACTAAGAGGCTGCATCTGCCAACTTACTACATTTATTCAAACATCAAACAGATAGGGCAACACCTCTTGCGAGCAGAAATGTAGTGCCTGACACGAGGCGCACAAAACAGAGAGAGGTCAGTGTACAATCAACTGTGTTTGTTGGAGGATGGAAAGATGCACATAAATCAATATACAAGACACGAATGAAGTTATGATACATGTAGCTGGAATGCTGACATTGTAATGCTTGCGCTAAGAATGATACATTTAACATAACAATAATATGAATGATAATATATGTACAAGGGATGCGTGACATCTGCTGTGTTGCGTGTGTGCGTGTGCTTGGCACGCAAAAATGCTCGTTGTGAGGAGATCAGCCAGTCAGGTAAGATGGACGGTGTGTGGGTCCGTGTGGGACCCTGCGCTGTTATTCGCAAACCGAGAAGTTACACACGTAAAACAAACGATAAGTCATGCACTCAAACTACTGACAACTACTGACTTCATTCACAATAGTAGTCAC
>NC_089791.1:7071263-7238763 GCF_040412425.1 Macrobrachium rosenbergii
TCACACACAACCTCCACGGTTGCTCATAAATTACACGCGAGTGACCATATTATAAAATTTTGGGGAAGGAAAGGAGAGCATGATGCTTGCAATCTAGAAACATGGACCGAGCAAGCTGAAACCCATTTGAATAACATAGCTGGAACAGACACAGACAAATTAAATGTAGCCAAAGCCTATCTAGATTTGTCGTCAGGAGATATAGGGTGTTACGTTCATTCTAGTGCCTATAGAAGAATTAAGAATTGGGAAGAACTAAAGTAATACCTAAGGAGAATGCATCCCACGGTAGGCGAAACAGACCCTGTCATCAGCCTCGCAGATAGTTCAAGGATGGAGAGTAGACAAAAGAGATTACCTCAGAATGAATCCTCAGTTATTTACCCATTTCAAGGAATGGAGCCATTTAGTTTCAAACACTCCATGGTCAACGATGTTAGGAGGGCAAAAGGAAATTACAATTGAAAACTGCCACAATATGTTTAGGTTAGCTTTGTTGTTGGGAAGCCTACCCTCAAACGCTCTTGAAAGGATGAATCATACCAGGGATTTGGAAGACGATGTCATCGAAACTGAAAATGAAGGGAGGAAAATTTTAGGTACAAATCCTGAAGGGAATGATCTGTACAGACCTTTAGTTACTGTAGGCCAAGAGAGAGGGGAACATAGTCATCAGATTTATCAGAATAGGAGATATAGGGCACCAGTTAGAAGTCAATATGAATTCAGGTAACACATCTCAAGGAAGACTTCCAACAGTTACATGTTACAACTGCCAAATGAGAGGGCATTATTCAAGTGAATGCCATGGGACAGCTTATTGTCCTTACCATAAGAAAACAGGACATAGGGCCAGAGATTGTAAGAAAAGACCTAGACATACATCACAGAGGTAGAGGTAGAGATCGTAGTCAGTCTCCACAAGCTGGAAGGAACATGAATCAAAATTATAATAGAGATCAGAGCAATGACCAAACTGCAAGCCTAGACCAAGAACTATCAGACGACCCAACAGCAAATTTTCACACCGTTGGTATCATGGACATTCCTACTTAGTAGAAGAAAAGACCAGAGCGTCAACACTAAGCCAAACTAAGTGTAATAGCAAAGTTAATATAGGAAACGAATATTGTTACAGACCCGTATTCCCTGCCCATGTTGGTTTAGAAAAGCCTATTGCCGTATCAGACGTATTTCTCTCATTTAAGCTTGTACCAAGTAGTAGACTGTAAAATCACAGATGCTCAAGGAAACAGTCAAATTAGTAAGACAAATTGATTTACCTTTTAAATTAAGAAGAATCTCACTTAAAGAGAACGTTCTAGAGCAAGGGGAATACATTTTGCATTTGCACACCTATTAATTGGTTATCCAACTATGGCTAGACAAGGAATCACAGCTGACACACCTAGGGAGCAATTAGTGATTAGAAGGAAGCATAAGAATTATAGAATACCACTGTGTAAAGTGATCAGAAGAAACAAGACTCGGGAACTCCTTGCTGAAAAGTATCCTAAAGAAAGGCAATACAGGAGAAGGATATCAAGTGTGTAACACGAATTCCCAACAAATTAGTAATAACTTAGAATCTAACCAGGCAACTTACTTGAAATTAGAGAGAGAATTATGACTTAAACCAGGGGAATGCACCTGGATAGAATGCACAGTAAATCCATTATATGAAGGAGAGAAAATTCTAACACTGAAAAGGATCGCAAGTAAATGGAATACTTTATTCCTCCAGCCTGCATGAAGTTAGACAAGGTAAAATTGCTTTACAAGTTATGAATAACGGAGAAGGAAAAGTCAGATTATCACAAGGCGCAGAAATAGGTTTAGCAGAAGTATACACTTACCCTATTCAAGTAGTAGAAAAGGATACAGTAGCATCCGTCAATAAAAAGAATAAAAACTCAACTTATGAGACAGAATTGAAAAGAGCTAAGATATGAACTCAATTGAAGGATATCAAAGAAAGCTTTGCTAGAGAGAAACTCATTGATTTACTGAGTGAATATAGTAATATAGTCGCCATAGAGGGGGACACCCTTGGCGATACAGGTGAGATAACCCACAGAATAGATATTCCACAGAGTACTAAGCCAATTTATATACTTGCTTATAGAGTAGCAAATTCCCAGGAGATAATTGAAAAAGAAGTTCAACAAATGAAGAAGCAGGGGATAATTGAACCACTAAAATCTTTGTGGTCTATTCCACTTTTGCTGGTTCCAAAGAAAGACAAAACATATCGAGTAGTGGTTGATTTTAGAAGGTTCAATAAGATAACTGAAAATTATCCTTATCCAATGCCATTCGTGAGAGACTTTATCACAACCATTGGATCCAAAAAATACTTTACCACTATAGATTTGTTGCAAGTATTTTTATAAATTCCTTTAGACGAAGAAAGTAAGCCTTTGACAGCTTTTTCCACTAGTAATGGCAGATATCAACATGTAAGAATGCTCTTTGGTCTAAAGTCAAGCCCAGTAATATTTGTGAGATTAATGGATAAAATTTTAGGTGTTTTGTTAGGCAAGGATGTACAATGTTATATAGACGACTTGCTAATAGCAACAGATACAATTGAAGAAAACATGAAAATAGTGAGAGAAGCCTTAAAGAGATCAAGGAAAGCAAACCTCAAACTAAGGTTAAAAAAGTGAAATTTCCTTAGAAGGAAAATAGACTACCTGGGACACACATTAAGTGAAAAAGGTGTCGGAGTAAATGACTCAAAGATTAAGTCAATCAAAGAGTATCCTACACCTTGTTGTAAGAAAGACGTGAAATCATTCTTGGGTTCAGCAAATTTTTACCGAAAGTTTATAAAAGACTTCGCCACCATAGCTGCGCCATTGACTGAAATATTAAAAGAACATACCGTTCTGGTGGTCAACCATGCAATAGAAAGCATTCGAGGAACTGAAAGAAAGACTGATTCATCCTCCAGTACTTCGTTTCCCAATTTTAGCAAAGAATTCTTCTTGGCCACAGATGCAAGCCGTACTGGTATAGGAGCATGCTTAATGCAAAGACATGATAACAAATAACATGGTATAGCATATTACAGTAGAAAACTAAAACCAACAGAAGAAAATTACTCAGTAACAGACCTAGAGTCTTTAGCCATAATATACACTTTAAAGCACTTCAGATACATAATATTTAGCTATAAGATAACTGTATTCACTCTTCATTCAGCTGCAGTAGAAATGCTCAATAATCCGAATTTTTCCGGACGTAGAGCTCGTTGGTTTATGACTGCCCAAGATTATGACATAGAAGTAAAATATCGTCCTCGTTGGTTTATGACTGTCCAAGATTATGACAAAGAAGTAAAATATGTGCCAGGGAAAAACAATAAGGTAGCAGACGCATTATCAAGATACATCCCACAAGGTGGCAGTATAAATTGGATTAGCCAAGAAAGAAAGTCAAGTGAACCCGTATGCAATGTATTTCCATGCATTACACAGAACTTTCCAGGCAAAACTTCATAAGGGAACAAGAAAAAGATGAAGATTTAAGAAAGTTTTTCAGATCTGTGAAAAATAAGAGAAAATTTGATCATCAAGAACAAAGACAATTGAGTAAGAAAATTAGATGTCCCACAGATGCAGTGAACATCATGGACGACGTACTAGTCTGGATATGTGAAGAATCCGACCCATTTAAATCTTTTCAAGGTGTAACCCATTAAAGGCTAGTACCTAAGAGCCTAAGAAGTAAAGTCACTTAACTAATGCATGGTGATGACAAGACAGCACACCCAGGAAGAGATGAGACAGTTAGATTAATTAAAGGATCTTTCCATTGGAAAGGAATTTACAAGGATGTTAGTAATTATGCGAAAAACTGCAATACATGTAATAGTTACAAAGGAAGAACAGATAAAGAAGTACCTTTAAGGAAGTACCCTATTCTACACACTCCATTCGAAAGAGTAGCAATATCTCTCATCATTAATTTGCACACCACGAGGAAAGGGAATAAGAATATACTAGTGTGTATAGACGCACTTACTAGATATATATAGAGCTAATACCAATAACGGGAAAAGGAGCTAAAGAATGTGCAGTTGCTCTCTTTGACAAAATCTTTTGTAGATATTCTGCTCCACAGCTTATAATATCTGACAATGGTACAGAATTCAATAACACACTAGCACAAGAAATTTGCGGTGCATTCAAAGTAGAGAAGGTAATGACATAACCGTATCATCCAGCTAGCAACTGTTTACAACAGTGTAGGTGGGGTCCCTCGCCCAACATCTCAAATCTGACGTTTTGTCTCTTTTCTAGTCGATTTCCCCATCTGCGGCCCATTAAAAAGTGCAGGACCACCTGGCTGAGGGATGATCCCCTGGGAAATGGGTAATGTGTTAGTGCTTGGCCCTCCCTTTACCACAAAAATGTCATCTGACCAACCTCCAACCGTCGTGCCAGTGACCCTGGCACCTAACGATACCTGTGCCCCACACAAGTTCTGTACTCGCGAAAACTGTCCTCACTTTATCCAATACCAATCGAACTGTGCAGATGTCGAGTCAACTACACAATCTGTCAGCGCAGCCTTCTCCAACAAGGAAATTAACTCTGCATAATATACAAAATTCAAAGACCTGGTACCAGATACCATTCTTCAGGAGCGATCCACGAAAAGCCTATCCTCTCACAAGAAAGTATCATACATCACTAAGTGGCTAAGGACCTGCTCAGTGGAAATCTATGCCGATGACCCTTACAATCTGCCTCCAAAGGGACCTGCTGATCTAAGCCTATCTGCAGTGTACCATAAGGCAGAAAATGCCTTCCTAAAAGCAAAATCCCTCTCAGAAAAAACTGACAAAACCTCAGAAAAAATCGAGGAAGCACAAGACAAATTTTCACAGATCTGGGACGTGATCAAAGGATTACAGGAATCACTGGACAGTCTTAAAGCGGTGGAAACAAATAACAATCTTTCACGGATCTGGGATGCAATCAATGGAGTGCAGGAATCATTAGACAATTGCACAGCAAGCCACCAGACTCCTTTGAATGAGGCATCTAGTATCTCCTCGCCTCCCAACAACACGAGAGAAGTAAGGGTGTGACACAAAGTCGAGGTGGTCACACCCTCCTGTGAGGGAACTGCCCTCTCTCCCTTGGATGAGGCGCTCACATCACCTGTAGACCTATCAGAGAGGACCGACGAACCCCCAACCTCCTCTCCCTCCCCAGTGCCTCCAGTGGAAGATAGATCTTCAGCGACGATCACCAGCCCTCGTGAGTCTCCCGACCCTGCCTCTCCCCAAACCCCCCATCGTGGATGAAGATGTGATTCATCATGAGGGGACTGGGGGCTGGCGGACACAAACAATTAGAAAAAAGAAAAGAACATCTCGACTGTCTGCTGAACCGAAGACCAACATTCGTGAATCACCTCGCCCGAAACATGAGAAGAGATGTCACGTTGTGATTCACAATTTACCCTCGTCAGTGAAGCTAGATGCCATAGTAGAGAGAGTCAAGTTTCTCACGGGCTCCAACCCACTTATTTCCCATGAAATCCCATGCAAAATTAAACATAAAGTGGCCTACAGGATTACCTGTCTGTTTCAACACCTCGATGTTCTTATAGGCAAGAATTTCGGTCCTAATATAAAAGTCTCAAGATACAACCTAATCCGGGACCAACCTCCCCAAGGGGAACTTACTGACACCCCAAGTAGGGTTCAGGCGCAGGCTCGCCTTCTACAGCAAGTGCTAGCCATCCTCCCAAGCCGAGTGAATGCCCACCCCCGATGGCCAACGCCCCCATGATCAACTCATTCATTTCCCATCTTCATGAGTTGCCATGGATACACTAGATATAATCTCCTGGAATATTTTTGGACTCAAACGGAACAATCCTCCCACAAACATGTTCTGCAAAAACTTCAAAGATATCATTGCATTGCAAGAAATGTTCCTCTGGCCTCATGACCTTGCCATCTGCAATTCAGTGCATGAAGACTTCAGAGCTTCCTCGACCTCATCGATGCAAGTTCAGATCACACCGTAGCCGGTCGCCTGAAAGGGGGCCTTTCATTCCTGTGGCACAAATCGCTAGACAATATGGTGAATGTGTTGACCTATAGGAGTGACAGATTGCTAGGGCTTCAAGTGATAGTAGGGAACTCTAAGATCCTAATAATTAATGTTTATACGCCCTGAGAAAAGAACAATAATTTTGATCAATACTGCATGATCCTAGGTGAGTTACACAGCATTATTCACGATTCTACTGCTGATCATATTTGTATAATTGGGGACCTTAATTCTCACCCCATAAAACAATTTTATAACAAACTTACTCGCTTCTGTCAAAATCACCCTCTCCGAATTAGCGATGTAATGCTCCTCCCTCCCTCCTCCTATACCTATGTACAAAACAGAACGGACATAGTTACAACCTCCTGGCTGGACCAATGCATCACGTCCCCTCAACTTCATGATTCTATTGTGACATGCAACATTCGCTACAATCTTGCAATTGGCTATGACCACATCCCCTTACAGGTGTTATTCAGTACCCATCCCTCCCTACCGTGAACCCCCTAACTGATCCCTCACCTGCTGTTAACTGGGATTTTAAAAACCAACAGAAAACCAGATCCTTTAGGGAAACCACAGAAGCCAGGCTGCGGTCAATAGCTCAACTGGCAGACCCCTTACTGTGCACCAACCCAAAATGTAGAAACGATCATTACAGGAGGGATCTGAAAGAATTCTATTCGAATATAATTTCCGCTAGCTTGCCTCCGGCAGGGATACCTTTAGATCTCGTCAAGGCAATTCCCGTAATATACCTGGATGGAATGACTTGGTTAAAGATCTATATACACATTCACGAGAAATGTTTCTACTGTGGAGGCTACACTTTGCACAGCTAATAAGGCAGGCGAGAGCGCAATTCAAACTTGCCCTTAAGCATTGCAGACTGAATGAAAAGCAACTAAGAGCTGATGCAATGTCTAGGAAATTAGAATCTGGCGATTATCCCTGTCTTTGGAAGGACATTCAATCCCTAAATCCCATAACTAAAAAGCTATCACAGAGAGTAGAAGCCGTCGGTGACGAGGCAATCGCAAGGATGTGGGGCGGTCACTTTAGCACTATCCTGAATTGCATAGACGATCAAGACTCCCGAAGGGATGAAAATAATCTCCTTACTGATAATATTCAGTTTCATTTTGCCGATCGTTTTACGCCAGGTAACATCAGCGATACCATAAACAATCTACCTAATAATAAATCGCCCGGCTGCGATGGTCTGCCTGCTGAAGCTTTCAAATTCTGCCATCCGATAATTTACATTTTGCTAGCTGCTCTGTTCAATGCGTGCATAATTCACCAGTTTATCCCATTGCTAGCTGCTCTGTTCAATGCGTGCATAATTCACCAGTTTCTCCCAGAGTCCCTACTCTCAATTCACTTAATACCATTAATAAAAAAAACAAGTTAAAAGATGCAGCTGACCCTGGCAATTATCACCCGATTGCAATTACTACAATTGCGTCGAAGATACTTGAGTCTGTTCTTCTAGTGAGACTTCTCCCCTTTCTACACGCTACTGACAACCAGTTCGGCTTTAAAGCAAACCACTCAACCGACACCTGCATCTACATCCTGAAAGAAATGCTGAACTAGTAACTATCATCAGCCTCTCCTACTTTCCTGCGTTTTGTAGATGTGAGAAAAGCATTTGACAGAGTAAACTACCTGAAGCTCTTCTTGAAGCTGCACAAAAGAGGCACACCTCTATATCTAATTGGCATTTTATGTTGTTGGTTCTCCACACAACAGTTCTGTGTCAAATGGGGTAACTTACTGTCGTACACCTTCGCCTCCCTAAACGGGCTCCAGCAAGGGGGCATTCTCTCTCCATACCTGTTTAACACGCACACAGATGCCCTGAATGTCAAACTGAACTCACTCCCAATCGGATGCACTATCAATGAAACAACAATAAACAATCTCTGTTACACCGACGATATGGTTCTGATTTCCCCATCAGTGCAAGGTCTCCAGCGACTCATCGGCACCTGCTGCCATTATGCAGAGGAATCTGATATCCTATACAACGAAACCAAGACCCAGTGTACGCCGCTGCTCCCGAGATCGCTTAAGCATATTGCAGAACCGCAAATTTTTCTCGGAAATCATCGTCTGGAATTCGTGCATGAATTTTCGTATCTGGGCCACATTATCACGGACGACCTAAAAGATATGGCAGACATAGAACAGAGGCGTCATAAACTATGTGCAACTGGCAACATGATTGCAAGGAGGTTTTCCCTTCTGTCACCGAGACACGAAACTGTTGCTCTTCCGCTCGTACTGCTAGAGTATATATGGGTGTTCACTTTGGGCGAACTATACCCGAGAGACCATTAGACGTGTCACTGCTGTTCACAATGACATTCTGAAACGACTCACAAACACTCCTCGCTATCACTCCGCCACGCAGATGTTCATAGAAAACCGCCTGAATAATTTGAAAACCATTGTGAGGCGAACAATGTCGTCTGATCACCCGACTGAGAAACAGCAGCAATTCGCTCATACAAAGCATCCTGAGCAGTGAGGCAAGATCTACATTGTGGGGAAGATGGGATAATGAGGCTTCTGTTCCTTAAATGACTTATACTCTATTTTTGCAATTGTGAAGTGTCATCTCCAGAAACTGTCATTATTATTATTATTATTATTATTATTATTATTATTTCGTTTCTTGTTATTATTGATATTCGTCCTTTTTTACTACTGCTGTGGTTAATATTGTACAGTTTTGCAATTTTCAATTCTCATATTTAGCCTTCTGGACCTGACTTATGTAACCACCTAAGGTCCCTAGCAGGAAATTAATCGTTTGCAATCTGTATTAATTGTTATAATTTTTAATATTTTTTTCTCCATATAATTATGGTCATTACCATTATTACGAATTCCATTTTTTCTACTTCTTCAGCAACTGTGTGGATACTGCCGATTATTATTTTTATCATGTTATCTTATGTATCTAGATTGTGTGCATTGTATTGTATTTGTATACTTCATGTATATGGCCCTGAGCTGCAATAAAGATGATTATTATTATTATTATTATTATTATTATTATTATTATTATTATTATTATTATTATTATTATTATTAAGGCATATAGTAGGGCAGGATCCTGAATAGGATATCAATTTACCTTTAGTCCAATTGTCATTAAATGCTAGAAATCATTCCAGTATACAAGCAACACCCATAAAAGCTTTGACGGGATATGAACCAAGATTACTACATGCATGGCTGAATCAGCCAATACAGCCAAATTATCCTGAAGACATCATGAAGATAAGAATTAGTAATTTTAAGGTAATTCATACACAGTTACACAAGAATCTAGAAGAAGCCCAGAAGATGATGACAGATAAACATCAAGAAAGATTCAAGCCAGAAGATTACAAGAGAGGGGATGAAGTCTACATCAAGAAGGAAGTAAGAAGTGGAATTAATTATAAGTTTGCCACTAAATTCACAGGACCATACAAAGTCCTAGATGTACAAGAGACAAAAGTGAAAGTGAAGAAAATAAATAACCTAATACCCTCCACATATGCTGAATCATTAGAGGAAGAAGGATTTTGGGTAAATAAAGATAAGGTCAAGAGAACTAAGGAAGTCAAAGAACCAGAAATGACTGAAGAACCAGAAGAAGAAACGCCAGAAGGAAAAACTAGGTATAACCTAAGAAACAGAAAAGTCACGTTTCAGTAATTATAATAAGAACAAACCAATCAATCATCCTATTATTCCCTGTATTTGATTTCTTTATTGCTAAGTTTGCCTTAATTGTTTGGCTTAGGAATAAAAGCCTTTTTTCGTATTGTTGCAATTCTTGCTTTAATTAGTTGGTTTTGTGGCAAAAAAAAAAACTGTAGTTAAATGCATTAACTTCGAATTTGCTTTTTCTTTAACTAGAAGACGAATAGTTGGGAAAACAATGGAATGTAAGTAAAATTTCAAAATGTAATATAACCATTTCAGAAGGCTACTTGTTATATTTTAATTTTCTAGCCAAGCATGACTAATATCATTTAAGGGGGAATTTCCTAGATAGAAGAATAAAGAAGAGGGCTAAGATAGACATTAAATGATTTTAAGAAAGAACATTTCTTTACCATGAATTCAGCCTTTGTTGCAATAACTAACGCACTTACTTTATTCACTTCTTAGAACATTTTCAATGAATGGAAACACTGATTATTGTTACAGTAAATATAGCAAGGTCTACAAGTACTAATTTCATACCACTTTCTTCAACTGAGTTTCCAACCATACTTTAGTGTTGAACAATGAACATACATAGCTTATTATACAAGAAGATACTTAGGTCACATCGGAGAAGTCAAAAGAAATTCATATACACACAAAACACACTTTCTGACCCATACAAATACACAAGGATATTTCTTCAAAACATTTCAAGAAGTACGAGATCTAGAAGGCAACCATCAAGTCTAAATCCCCCTTCGCATCATTAACTAAGAAATATTATGACTTTCATCATCATTAGAAAAAAAGGGGGAAAATTAGTTATCGAATTTCAAATACCATAAATAGTAGGGTAACATCCACCTAAGTAGAATAGGACAGAGGACTAAGTAAAGCCTATGTAAATTGGATAGCAAATTGTATTTTGTTTTTACAGTGCATTTGAATGTCTTATTTCAGCTAGATTGGAGTAATGTTCCCATTTATATTAATTTTAATACTTTAAAGTTATCTTGTAAAATATGTGTGATTTTTCTAAAAGCGTGTGTTAGGGGTCCTCGTAGCTAAATTATTCGCTTTAGATTAGCTAGAACCTGCCAGCGTCAGCTGAGTAGTTGGCCGAGACTGTAAGCATCTCCTTCTCCGCAGCTGGGCCGCAGAAGATACTTCACCCCGAGAGGCTGGATACCCAGTTCATCTCGGTTGCACCCCTTAATGGCTCTAGCCTGCCCGTAGCCCTACCGATCACGGTAAAAAGTAAGTATAGCTTAGTTTTACCAGACCACTGAGCTGATTAACAGCTCTCCTAGGGCTGGCCCGAAGGATTACACTTATTTTACGTGGCTAAGAACCAATTGGTTACTTAGCAACGGGACCTACAGCTTATTGTGGAATCCGAACCACATTATAGCGAGAAATGAATTTCTATCACCAGAAATAAATTCCTCTAACTCTTCATCAGCCGGCGGCGGGAATCGAACTCCGGCCCATCGAATGACAGTCTGAAGCTCAACCAACTCGGCCAACAAAGGGCTTACCGATCACGGTAGACACTGCAGCCGACGTTAGCCTGATTCCAGACCTCAAGTGCCAGCCAGTGCCACAGTTGATGGGAAAACTCAGTGGGAGATGAAATGAATAGAGAGCCACACCAAAAGCATTCCCACAGTCAAGATCCAGGTCACGGCACCTTGGTGCACACTACCTCACCACCTTGGCATGGTGAGTGGAATCAGGCCTGGAGTGGATTTCCTGTTGGATCGGGATCTCCTAAGGGGATGCCCTTCACCAACACCACTTCGCATCCACACTAACTCCTCAACCAAGACCCCAACTGTAGGATCACCAAATCAAAGCACAGCCACTTTGACTGGAGTGCCACCAAAAGAAGAAGAACCACCCTCTGCCTGCTGAAATTGTCAGCAAAAGGAGCACATGCAACGCAATTCCAAGCCTAATCCTCCCTCTCCACTAAAGGACAGCCATCAACGAGGTCCTCCCTCTCCATGAAAGAACACTCAAGGGAAGTAGTACCACTGTGGAGCGTGCAAGGTGGCAGGCCACTCCACTAACTGGGAGGGCTGCCCAAATAAGCAACGCCCAGCGGATGCCCCAAATCCAGACTCTCCAAGAGGCTCTGACCTCCAGCTGGGACAGGAATCTCTGTCTAAGCCCAACTCAAGCCATCCGCAAGGTATTGCACCTCCAGACCCCTCATCAGGCATGCCTGACCATCAATCTCTGCCAGTGCCACTTACGAGTTCTGAGCAGTGCCACACTCGGTCCATCTCAGATGTTGAGCCACTACAAGAATTGGACCCTGTGCCAGATCCAGATCATGAGAAGGATCCTCCGCCTAGAGATCAAATACCCATCACAGCACTACTCTTAGCAACCTGTGAGCCTCCAGCACCCAACACTTCCTCCTCACCAAATCTGTCCCCAGAGGATGAACCACTGGTGGATCAAACTGCTACACCTTCTCTGGGAGACCAGGAAGTGGCCTCCCCTGATGCAGAGGTCGAGACCACTCCTGCTCAGGTTGTCACAGCAGCTGGAGTAGGGAGCCCTCCTGTAGCCTCTGAGGTTACCCCTGACTTTGCACCCACTATCCCTTCTGGCCTTTCCCCAGAGTCGGTGCCCTCATCACCTCCTATGACTGACATAGATAGGCCGTGGAGGAACCTGAAGAAGAAGGGGCAGAAGAGAGCCAAGTAGTTGCAAGAGCCACAAGCTCATCCTGGCACTTGTGCCCTCTTGGCAGTGCCCTTTCTAACTCAGAGTGATCCTGGCTCCTGCCCAGAGGAGGTAGCCAGCGTAATCTGTCTTAGTAATAGCCTAGACCAGACTGAGTAATTAGGGACGGAAACCTTGTTATTTAAACCTTGCAATGAGCAGCAGTGACCACGTAAGTATATCTTGTGAAGCCAGTAATTGTAACTATTGTGAATAGAGCCACTGAGCTCATGACATGCATGGCATAACACCTCAGTTGAGGCAAGCCTTTTCTATGTAAATAAAAACTCATTTACAGAACTCAGATTATATCTTTGTTTTCTGCAATTGCATATTCTAGTGTAAGACATTGTATACTTGTAAGAATATTGTAACTTAGCAAGTTCATTATCCTTTACATTGGTCCTACTGCAGTGTTCTAATAGATTATGCCATAAAAATACCATTGAATGTACCAGTTGGCTTGGACTGAATATCACAATCATCAGAGGTAGCACATAAATATCTGCAAGCACCTTCAAGTAGTGTTAGGAGTCTGTAGAAAGTTAGGTAGATCCTTACCTAGTTGCATTGCAAGGGCAAAATCTGTTCAGGGGAAAAGAGTAAAGTAATCGAGGCGAACAGTTTACTTAGTACAGAACTTCACACCCGAAAGGGATTGAAGGCCTTTTTAAGGAGGGGAGCTATTATAAATATTCAGAATCGTTGTTCGACCTCCCTTCCTTGATTTAATAGAAATATAAAAAAAAAGCCTTCTCTTTGTTAAAGTAAGAGGGAATACTAGGTAGGGCATACTAGGTAGGGGGGGGGTATATATGGCAGCGTGTCTAGACTGTGAAGAAGGGTACTATGGCGAAACGGCAAATCATGTAAAGAGCAAAGCAAACAACATCTGCAGAACATAAGGCATTATAATAAGACGTCGGCAGTTGCCAAACACTGTTGGGAAAATGATCACAGAATAGACTGGGAAAATATGAGTTTTCTGTACAGGAACACCAACAAAACATCTAGACTGGTTGTAGAGAACGCCTTCATAACTTGCGCCAACACCATGATGGCAGGGAACACCGGAAACGGCTTTGAAGACAGCATATCTAGAAAAATCGTATACTCCACGGTAGCAAGGAAACGAAGGAAAAACGTAAGAGAACGCACAGAAAACGGACATCTGGAAGAAGGGATCAGAGAAAGACCAAGATCACGAGGGGGTGGGGGTCACACAGGAGGAGCTAAGCGATTATAGGATTAAAAGTACCCAGCACACAGATATAAATACAGCTGGACTACGCGTCTGCTCATTGTACAGATACTTGATAATGTGGACTGTTTGTCCAAGAAAGCTTGTAACTTTTTCCGAATAAAAAACTCTGTTAGATACCATCCAGTTTGAATGAGGTTCTTTTAGTAATTCTACTAATGCACAGAACAATTGTGTATGTGATAAAGTTAATATATATATATATATATATATATATATATATATATATATATATATATATATATATATATATATATATATATATATATATATATATATATATATATATATATATATATATATATATATATATATATATATATATATATATATATATATATATATATATATATATATATATATATATATATATATATATAAATGCCATACTAACAACCCATGCAAGACTGTATTCACTAGCCTCGTAAATGTCATAGGGCTACCCAATAAACCGAACAGCATCCGCGTAAATTCGTAGTGTCCCTTTGGTAAAGAAAAAGCAGCATACTTGCGACTCTCCTCACTAAGAGGAACTTGCAAAAACCACTGCATGAGATCAGTTGAAGAATAAATGTTCTTGCCCCCAATTTCCACAAATAAATCTGGCAAACATGCCACAGGATAGTGGTCCGGGATAGACTTATCATTCAACTTACAAAAATCCACATGCACATGTACTGAGCCATCCTTCATAGGCACTGCTAACAATGGAAAATTAAAAGGTGAAGAACTGGGCCTAATTATACCTTCCCCTTCCCACTTACTGACCTCTTGCTCTACCTGTTCCCTAATCTTAAAAGGAATCCTATATGAAGGGACAAAAATAGGCTGAGTCTCATCCTCCAAATGAATCTTGTGCTCTAACACATTAGTTAACCCCAACTTATCCACTTTAATAGCGACAATATCTGCAAACTCAACCAAAACATTTTCCACCCCTTCTATATACTCTTTATAATCAGCATTAGCTTAATGATCCATAAAAACCCGTCTCCTAACCTGTAATTCTGCCTCTCAAAACTCATTGTCGTCCCCTACAATAGCAACTGAATTATTGTCATCAACCCAATCTTCAAAATCTACCACATATGTATAGCCCCTCTGATATCTTCGAACTGAATCATTACAGTTTAGTAATTCTACCCAAGTAACCCCTGCATCACACACACCGCTTATAAAAACAGTACTCACTACCCTCTTGAGCTCTTTGCTACCCTCACTCACACAACCCTGTCTGGGCATTTTCACACCTTTCATTCGGACTTTCACTAGAGCAACCATACCTGGGACCAAAACCATGTCTTCTGATAAAATACCCTCAGAAACATATTCAGTATCAACCCGTAAATCGTTATCAACACCTGATCCCTTATCATGATCCCCTTTAATCTCATCAGTATCCTCGTACGGGACAAAAACCCCAGGTGCCCCAACAGCTATACCGCCTACCCCCGTATGAACCGAGATTATGTTTCTCCGGCATGCTTGATGACCCAATAACAATATTCTCCAAAGCAGCCCCTCGTAAAACCAAAAATGGCTATATAAAAACTTTACTTCCCAAGGACAAACAAACGTCCATGCAACCCAAAACACTCAACCTATTTGCTTGAACATCACATACTCTCTCTTTAGCAGGCCTCAAGCAGTGATCGGAAAACATCGATCGAAATAAATCATAATTCATCAGATTAACAGATGCACCAGTATCAATAAATACCGGGGCATCGACACCATGCACAGACCCTTTTACAATTGGCAACGGCTCTAAGGGCTCAGCCAGAAGACCTATGTCACAAGAAACAC
The DNA here is from genome assembly GCF_040412425.1 of Macrobrachium rosenbergii. Lineage (NCBI taxonomy): Eukaryota > Metazoa > Arthropoda > Malacostraca > Decapoda > Palaemonidae > Macrobrachium > Macrobrachium rosenbergii. Next base: position 7,086,861 of record NC_089791.1, read on the forward strand.
CCATCGCCTTTTCCCCTTTAACTGACTGGCCTCCCGAAAATTTTCGCCCATCACTAGATCCCCCTGAAAAACCCCCTTGAGGAGCTTTCTCACATAAGCTACCAAAACTCTGAAAAGCAAGTCTAACCTTATCCCGATTAAGAGAAGGTCAAGACTGCCAAGCGTGATCAAAACTCTTACAACTGCCTCAATATTTGACTCGGCAAAACCTCTTAATGTATCCCTGCATACTACAATTAAAACAACGCAAAAAAAAAAAACGAAAACTTCAAAACGAACACAAACATAAAAATATAAAAACAAGTTGAAATGTAAACAAACTACCAATCACAAAGTAAAATATTTAACGACCCAGTTGTGTACCTACTATGAAATTACACGATAGCTAGTTGAATACCAGACGAGTTGTTGTTCAATTCCGGTTTCATCTCTTTAATAAACAGCGACTCTGATATCAAAAGGTCCAGTCTGTTTACATATCACCTTATTTTCATATTTTTATGTTTGTGTTCGTTTTTAATTTTTCGTTTTTTTTTGCTTCTCACCCTTTTAGTTTGTAATTATTTTTCGTTTTATATATTTGTTTAGTATTTTTGCTGAAGATTTATTATGACAATTCATTTTAATGTAATTTCATTGATTCTCATCCTTGTCGGTTTTTCAGCCTGATGATGAGGTTTTATACCACGAAAGCTTGTGTAATAAAGAATGTTCTTCCTGGTTTTGGCAATATTATTCATCATCAAGCTAAGATTTCCAAGTAGCTGCCCAATTACCGAGACTATATATATATATATATATATATATATATATATATATATATATATATATATATATATATATATATATATATATATATATAATGGAAAGGCTAGTTATCAGGCATATTATCTTACTTTAAGACGCTGTATATCAGCAAGCTTCAAAACATCCAAGCAAGATTCCACAAGCTACAGTGATATCGTCAAAGAAATTGTGATAAAGTGGGAGGAATTTTCAGTCCTTTACTCATTTAAGAAAGATACATGATGAATGACGATAACAGTATTAGAATAATTCTATTTTGTATATAAACAGTTTTATGTCTAAAGATCATTTTAAAAAATGAACATGTTCATGTAACCGAACGTCAAGGTAATAAATAAAGGTTTTTGCAGAAGACTCGCTTTAAATAAATTTTGGAAAAAAAATTCTAAAAGATTTTTCCGAGAATGCTTTTTTATTATTTAGTGAAGAGTAATAAAAGTCTTGGGAAATTTTCGAAAGAAAAATTAACTAATTACTTTACAAGGGTACAAAATATATTAAGATACTATAAATCTTTTGCTCACTGAAACACATTTCAATTTTTTTAGATCATCCCACTCATTCACAATGGAAAATGGTTAGGGAGATTTTTCAGACTTCAACTCCCTGAAAAAAATAAAAGTTATGAAAGAACGTCTCTACTAAAGGGAAACTATCATGAAATTATTTCACAATTCACATAACCGTTGGAGAAAACAAATAAAAAAGTGGGGCTTTACCAGACTCCGTTTAACTATTCAACGGAAGCCAGAAAAGAAAACTAATTAGTATCCTTATTCTCAAACAACAAACAAACAAACAAACAATTCGGAGATAGAGAGATGAAAATCCATATCCAATAAATTATTTTCAAAAACAATAAAATAAATTATAATTAATCCCCCCAAACTATCATACAGATATCCCAAAATTTCATATTCTGTAAAAGTTTAATGCACGAATAAGAAAAAAGTTTTACAGGTCGTGAACGACGACAAATCTTGCAAGATATTCCTTAATACTCTGTTAAAATCGGTACATGTAAGATTCAATAGTAGCTAAGAACTAAAACAAAACCATTCGCTAAACTATGTCACGGCTTTAAATGGATCATCAAAATATCCCATGAACAACAGACCATATTTATATTCTGGAAAGACTTGTTATACTAAAGAAAAGAAAAATAAAACTATCTTATGTACCACACAACTTTTCAGTGCTATCTTATGTATCACAGACCTTTTCAATGCGTCATACAAACCATCTGATTTGATTGCATATTGACCTTTCATGAATCAAGGTGTCTAAGTGAAATTCAAAAATGATATATCAATATTACAAAGAGCTCCTGAATGAACTACATACGTTAGTCATTTCTTGTATCAACAAAACAATAAAATAAACCATATACACCTTATTATTCTAAAGATCAATGGTCTTACACAAATAATGAAATACCCGTTTGTGACGAAAATTAAGTGAATTTTAATGTAAAATAAATATAGAGTACTTTTGAATTTAGAATACGGTTCATTGTTCTATTCGCATTAAATTCCTCACAAGAGACTATACAATCAATCCTACAAACCTTTCAAAAATTAACAAAGAGTTCTTGACTAAATCATAAGCCTAATTAGGGAATACGTACAATACCCTAATGACCTTAAACTTTAAGTCGAGGATTAATACTCAAAAGTTGGAAGCGAATATGATCGTAACTGCTCCATCAACCAAAAAAAAAAAAAAAAAAGAAAAGTTAATGAAGAGAGAGAGAGAGAGAGAGAGAGAGAGAGAGAGAGAAATATGACATTTTGACAAAATTACTAACTATGACTGCGCTTATATACTTGTTATTCAAACTCGTATGCGTGTGCAAAGGGCTGATATAGAGGTGACAATGTTCAGGTGCTATCTGACAATAGAATAATAAAGGTTACGGTTTCAATTTCCAGTTAGGGAATTGCACTCGAGCTTCTCAAGCGATGATGAATCACTGAACTTAACTGAAGAATTTATGGGGAAGACGCAAGGAGTTGATCGAAAACCTCTGACGTTCTCAATATTTACATTAAAACTGCAACCAACGCCAGAAGGACAATTAGGGGGCACCCGAATCGGAATAATGCTAGGCAGTTTCCAAGCTTAAGTGCAAAAAGCACTGACTATTAGAGAGAGAGAGAGAGAGAGAGAGAGAGAGAGAGAGAGAGAGAGAGAGAGAGAGAGAGAGAGAGAGAGAGAGAGAGAGCATTTCCAATAATACTGGAATTGTGTTAAAGATATATATATGTAATGTAAATACACACACACACACATTATAAATTATATATATATATATATATATATATATATATATATATATATATATATATATATATATATATATATATATATATACATATATATATGTATATATATATATAATATATATACATATATATATATATATACATATATATATATATATATATATATATATATAAATATATATATATATATATATATATATATATATATATATATATATATATATATATATGTATGTATGTGTATTTACATTACATGTATTTGACACAATTCAGTATTATTGGAAACACTCTCTCCCTCTCTCTAATAGTCAGTGCTTTTTGTGCTTCAGTTTGGAAACTGCCTAGCATTATTCCGCTTCGGGTGCCCCCTAACTATCCTTCTGGCGTTGGTTGCAGTTTTAATATAAATATTGAGAACATCAGAGGTTTTCGATCAACTCCTTGCGTCTTCGACCTCTCTTCCTTGCCTCTTAGTAGAATAAAAGAAATTAAGTTTTATTAAAGTAAAGGCTGACAATGTAGGCTGCTAGCATGAGGGAGTCAAGGCTTAAAACCCAGGTGTTGTTTTCAAACTAACGACACAACCGGCCGACGAGTGGGAATTTTAGCTCAGAGGGCCATAAATCAGTGATAGGTTTTGCTAGGACAGACCTTAGAGATACTGTTCCTACAGCTTAGTCTCATTTGACCTGTGTACTGGTGAGTTTATTGTCATCTTCAGGCCAGACCCTTGGTGGGAGGAGCCTGAAGCAAGCAGCCAAAAGCCACCCAAGCATTGTGACTCTCAGATAAGACATCCTCTGAGTAGGATGTGCGTAACTCTCTCTCTCTCTCTCTCTCTCTCTCTCTCTCTCTCTCTCTCTCTCTCTCTCTCTCTCTGAGCACACTTTGTCTCTCCCCCTTTGTCCTCACCAGGTGGGAGACCAAGGAATCTTAATGCAACTGATGACTGCATTATCTCAACCAACAGTAAGTCTGATTGTGACAATTACTCCCAGTTCTCTTTCCCTTCAACTGAAACTCTCATTTTCCTAGTTCAAATTTTCATCTCTTAAACAGTCCCTGACTAAGAACTCCTAGTAAAGCATATCCCATTTATGAACTCATATATTGTTCTCTAGTGAAATCACATAACTTATCCTCCATGGTGTTAAAAGTACTATTCTTGATATAAGATTCATCCTTGTGATTAAGTAATGATGAGTGAGAGTTTCTGTAGTGCAAGATTGTTATCTGGATACGTCTTTTCCAGGAGTGTATACATCTTGAGCCTGGACATTTCCTCTTGCTTGGAGACGAACCTGCACCATCAGTGCCATGAAGCCTCATTTCAACGTTCACTGCATTCAACTGCCTTATAAAAGTGTTTGAAGAGGCATATTAAATCTGTTGCGATCATGTGGTTATGAAATAAATCTCTATTTTGTAGTACTAGTTTCAGCTGGCAACCTAATCTATTTCAATATCTGTCCTTTAGAGCTTTATTTGGCCTTAACTGACAGAATTATGTGGGTCTTAGGTAAAGCAAGGCGATATAAATCCAACTAAATAAGTATTAAGCCAATTAACTGACTGACCCATGTAACTATATGTCCACATAATTCTGTCAATTAAGGCCAAATAAAGCTCTAAAGGACAGATACTGACTAGTGAAGAAGTGAGGTCAAATTCAGGTGTCTTGGACCTCCCTTGACTTCGGAGGGCGGAGCAACTCTTCAGGTGGCTGAAAAGCAAATTAAAGGCCAGCGAAGAGGTTCAAAGAAAACAGGTCATATGGTTATAATATTTAAAGCTCAACCTAGTATGCCTACCTCCTGCCGTAACTAATTCGGCCTATTCCTTAATCTGCTTCCTCCTTACAAACAATTCCCCAGATCGTACGACAAAAGGGGTCAGGGCCCCATACTATAAACCCCACTTGGTCTGCTCCAGCCTCAAAGAAATCTAGACCCTAAGATAATAGGCTGGAGAGAGGAGAACAGCTAATTATATATATATATATATATATATATATATATAATTTATATACAGTATATATATATATATATATATATATATATATATATACAGTATATACATTATATATATATATATATATATATATATATATATATATATATATATATATATATATATGTGTGATTATATGTAAATATATAGATATATATATATATAATATATAATATATATATTCATGCATGTGAAACATGATTGTGTGTATATATATATATATATATATATATATATTATATATATATATATATATATATCTTCCGTGTGTGGATGTGTGTATGTATGTAACTCGAGCATGAATGTATAAATAATTTCTTACAGTATATATGTATATACATATATATATATATATATATATATATATATATATATATATATATATATATATATATATATAGTATATATATATATATATATATATATATATATGTATATAACATATATATATATATATATGTATATACATATATACTGTATATATATATATATATATATATATGCTCATATATATACATACACACACATACATATATATATATATATATATATATATATATATATATATATATATATATATATATATATATATATATATATATATATATATATATATATCATATATATATATATATATATATATATATATATATATATATATATATATATATATATATATATATATATATTTAGCTGTTCCCCTCTCTCCAGCCTGTTGTCTTAGGGTCTAGATTTCTTTGAGTCTGGAGCAGACCAAGTTGGGGGTATAATATGGGGTCCTGACCCCTTTTGTCGTACGATGTGGGGAATTGTTTGTAAGGAGGAAGCAGATTAAGGAATAGGCCGGATTAGCCATGGCAGGAGGTAGGCATACTAGGTTGATCTTTAAATATTCCAACCATATGACCTGTTTTCTGTGAACCTCTTCGCTGGCTTTTCAGCCACCTGAAGAGTCGCTCCCACCTCCGAAGTCAAGGGAGGTCTGAGACACCCAAATTCGACCTCACTCCTTCGCTAGTCAGTGAGGCGAACAGACGTCCCCCTTAGCACCAGCCCTTGGTGCCCTGTCTTTGATCACTGGTGAACCACGTGTTTGTCACTGTTAAGGACAGCCGACTGGATCCATCTCATCGCAATCGAGCTCAACTGCACAGATGTACAGGTATATCTGGATTTTAGCAAATTGATGCCAGTGTCTTTCTTTCACTCGAATTTCTTACATTTTCCCTTATTTCAAGATTTCAACCCTCCCAAGTCAAAGTCCATTTGTCTACAAACCTAGTATGTCGATTTTCCTTATGAACTAAGTCCAGTTCTGAATTAATATTTCTCAGTAATATAAATTAAAGCATTTCCCATTGTGTGAACCCTTGCTAATTAAATCTAGGTGATACATTTCTCCATGATGAATAATTATTTCAAGTGAGAGAATCGTTTGCATCTGTGAATGCTTATCCGGAAATCTTTTCCAGAGTCTGGTTATCTGGCCCTTCGAGTTCTGCAACCTGCACCTTGTGATGTTTGCTTAGAAGAATTCATCTTACCTTTGCCAATGGCAAGATAACTTCTGAATTTGATAGTCATTGAGAGCCGTCATTAAATATTTAACCAGCAGCAGTGTCAGGAATTTCATTCTCAAAATGTTTCTCTTGCCGTGATCTTAACAAAAATAAATAATGGCTTTACTCTTCACTGACTAAAATTTCATCGAGACGTTGACCAAGATTTCCTAAAGATATGTAAACGCCCGAGGATGCTGCAAAAGATGCTCTATCAAGGATTTCAAAATAAGTTTACGAATTGTACAAAATTAGTAGATAAATGTTAAGTACACACTTTCGCCATACAGAATTAAACGGACAACAAAAATAAGTATGATTAAATTTTAATTTAAAAAGAGTATTCTGTACAATAATGTTTGCTGGGCACAATTATAATATTTGCTCTTAAGAGGAGGGGGATGGTTGTGGACTGCATATAAATAGGTGGTGCTTCGGAACATGCGTTCCTCAATCATATTTGTAACGTACTTTTAATTTCGAGCTCGTTTCGTGTAAATCTCAAAATTATTCAGATCAAAGGCGAGAGTAAAGAATTCATTATAACTCGAACAGAATATAGTTCGTCCTTGAGTGTTAAGTTTTAAAGACATGTTTTCAGAATGAGGAACATTTCATAATTTCAAAATACAGCTCTACCTGTCACAGAGCTGAAGAGCATAAGTATTTAGTTTTATCCACCTCACTGGTATTTACTCCTGTTCACATCTTTAGATCATTGACGCAGATGACACCTACTGGCGGCTTACCTTTGAGGAGACTTGAAGGTTCAATTTGAAGTTCTTGAACGTATGAGAGAAAATTGATTAACCGAACAAACGGAACGGCAATAAGATGCAAAATAAGCCGGCAATCACATTATGGACCAGAACAGTTCAAAGGTCAACACCCAGGAGAAGCGGACTATAAAACATTTTGAAATTCAAGGCGAGAATTGTACCGTAAAAGGGCCTAACGTCAACACAAGCCTTTCAAAGTAGCAGTAACATAAAAGTTCGAGTGAATAAGAGTAAGTCGAAAGTTAAATAACAATGGTGGAGATAATTTCCGGAAGAGCTTCCGACTTTGATGATCGTCTGGTCGTATGTCTGAAGAATGTCAGCAGAAAATCGAGTGGTAGTTACTAATGAATAAATGTCAAGAACTGGAGGAAACGACCACGAGAATGGTTGCAAATGCTCCAATCCAAAAACAGAGGACTTACGAAAGTGCGACGTACGCAAATGCAAGGCTATTACTTAATGGTTATTTCATATATATGGTGTTGGTTTTCCTTAAGATTTAAAGAATACAAATAAAAAGTGGGTTTCTTCGAGTATCATATTTAAGTATTGTCAAGAAAATACGTCCGTGTTAGTTTGCAATCTGTTTAAAAGAAAAAGATACGTCGATGTTAAATACGATTTCTTACGGTCTGAAATTTACCCGTGAAAATTCAAGGTCCTCAGACGCATTTAAAATCATAATAAAGAACGTTCACATTACCATAAAAGTAATTTCACAAAGATGAATACATTAGCGTCAACAGAAAATTATACCCACTGAGAATTTGCAAAAAGAGTATATTCATATGAATATCAAAAGGAATGGCTTTTGCAGCAGAGAAACCTTCTCATGAATCAATGCAGACATTTGATAGAAAAACTTTTCATCCTTGATAAAAAAACATTCATGAAGTTCATCAGAGCAAATCTTATGACGAGGGAAACGTTTAATTTCACTCTTCAGTGATATCTGTTCGCTATTATAAAAAAAAAAAAATATACCCGAATTCCGTCTGTAAAGGGTTGGTCTTACAGCCCTTGGACAGCTTCTTCATGCAACACGTAAATAAAAGGTACATCCCTCCATCGGGTTTATAACATTAATAAAATTCGAGCCAACACAACAAGATTTATCCTAATTCATCACGGGGGTTCTTATAGTGTTTAAATCTAAATTACAGAAAGTTAGAAAACAGAAAAAATGTGTGGTAACTGGGACCCGAATTTGTAGGGTAACAATACTAGACACAGAACTGCATTTACCGGAATGTTTAAAATCAGGTGACAGAGAGGACAGAAAAAAACGTGTAAACCAGTAAGTTGTGGGAATAACCGAAGAAACAAAACTCTACAAGGAAGATACCGTTAACGATTGTGGTAATTAAAACGTGAAACAAAAACTCATGAAAACATAATGAAGCTAAGACATAAGAAGCGGCCTACCTATTTAATCTGTAAAAATTGATAAGAAAGTTTGCTGTGTCTAGTTTTTCTGTTCTTCTGAAGCTTTATTTATTATTTGTTTTACCAAAAATTTTTCTCAATTTCTGAAACTTAAAAATGACTTCTTTTTCAGAACTGCTGTTGACCCACGGCTTCACTAGAAGAGAAAGTAAAGTGCGTTCTTTGGTTGGCTGAGCCACAATTTACTGTCGCTGTCCAAAGGAGGTTTATAACCCAGTACATAAAAGAAGACAGGAATTGTATAGCCAATATAAAATGAATAATCAGTATTACTTCTTTCATTGAACTGATAACAGAAAGTAAGCCGTATAGGATAATCCTCTTCTAACAACATTTGATGCATTTGGATTCTGTACGCTTTCATTTTAAGTTTATCCGCAGAATCTTATGCACAGTAGATTCTGAAAGCCTCATCTCCAAAGATGGTCGATTTGGACTCTTTCTCGGACTTCTTTCAAAGGATTGTTCGACAGATATTACAGTTCCTTCATCAACACATGCTCTACCAGACCGTGGTGTATCAATAACAGAACCTGTTTCCCTTAATTTCTTCATCCACCTGACTACGCAATTCCTGTGCGGTGCTCCTTTATTGAACTGGGTTGTAAACCTTCTTTGGACAGCAACAGTACATTGTGGCTCAGTCAACCAAAGAACGCAGTTTACTTTCTCTCCTAGTGAAGTCATGGGTCAACAGCATTTCTCAAAAAGAAGCAATTTTTAAATTTCATAAATTGTGAAAAGTATTTTATAAAACAAATAACAAATAAAGCTTCAGAAGAACGGGGAAAACTAGACACATCAAACTTTCTTCCTTCTTACAGATTAATTCTTTTACAAATAGTTACGAAGCTATAAGGATTTTAAATTGCACCATGACTTTATGGACACCCTGTATATATATACAGTATATATATAATATATATATATGTGTGTGTATATGTATATATATATATGTATATATATATATATATATATATATATATATATATATATATATATATATATATATATATATATATATATATATATATATATATATATATATATATATATATATACCTGCAAACTTATACAGAATCACAGAAAATTCCCAACAGCTACTCTCATAGGTATTATACTGAAACTAAAAAGTCTCAAATGTTATTCACCTTGGATTATTTAAAAGACTCGCCACTTCCAAGTGCGTGCAAATTTCCCTTCACCGCTTGGGTGAGTTTATGGCAAACAATTCCCCTGATCGCCAAAGCAGGAACTTCATGCCCCAAAAACATCACTTAAACCACCCTAATAACTTTCTGACAATGAAATCAGTACATGTATGATAATAGAAATGCACACCACATACATATAAATGCAAACTTACGTACAGACTCAAAGTATGACAATACTGTTACCAGATATGTTCTCATCATGCCCTAGAATCAACTTGCGACAAAAGGTTCTGCAAAAGTGCGATGGATATTCAATTAAATTTAAGGTCCTTCAAATTTATTTTAAATTTAAATCTAAAGTTAAGACCTTTCTACTTTTCTTCTGAGAAAAACACACGACATTACTCAAGCAAATGCAAATAAAAAAGAAACTTGGTTTTTGCAGAAACAGATAGTGTCAAATGTCTAGACTCATCAATCACGAATCTTTAACGCTTCACCGAAAAGAAAATCATTTTCATCTAAGATACGTCAAAATGACATTTGACCAACAAGCAAAAACTAAAGTGAATAATGGTTATTTGGTTCCAGTTCCCTATAAGTTTATTTATATCAGAGAGAGAGAGAGAGAGAGAGAGAGAGAGAGAGAGAGAGAGAGAGAGAGAGAGAGAGAGAGAGAGAGAGATCACGATAACAGAACAGACAATCTTCTTCTTCGTTTAACGTGCTTTTTCCAATTTTTCATATGGGGTAAGCACGCTGCCTTCTTTTGAAGGGCTTTGATTTGGCGTTGGGGTAGGCCGTAGCCTCGATCGGCTGCCCTGCCTGACATCGCTTAGACCCCGGTAGTACATGTGTATATGTATCGTGCCAAATCCCCAGCTCCCTTTCTCCCAGCAGCGAGGAGACAATGGCATTTACATATAATTTTACATTCATCAACACAGAAAGGTCCGAATTCACAGGAAGTTTACCTTTATCTAGAAGGAAAACCGGGAGGGGTACCAACTCGGGTCTATCCATGAAAAGACATTACCGCCTCTTCTAAAAAGACGTGTTATACGACTCACGGGAAACAAGGGCAGGAAGAGTGTTCCACCTTCTTAGGATGGATGAATGCTGACCTTCACGGAATAGCTGTGGGATGTAAGGTATTATGCGGCCACCAAGAAGAAGAAGAATCCCTTATTCGCTCAAGACAACAGTGACCGATTAGGTCTCAGTTAAACAGTGTGCGCTGATGCCAACTTGTGGAAAGAGAGAGAGAGAGAGAGAGAGAGAGAGAGAGAGAGAGAGAGAGAGAGAGAGAGAGAGAGCAGGACCACTGATCAGACGAATTCCCTCAGATTCAATCCAGCTGAGAGGAGGAACAAAAGGCAGTCGCTCGGGTATGAGAGCAATATTCCACACGCTACAATACTATTACCAAAAGGAGCTCGGAGATGAAGGAGTTATTCCAAAGGCCGCTTGATCAATATGGAAAATGAATAAATACTATGGGGGCTACTTCAAAGGTAACGATTATTTTGGAAGGTACAATTTGTTCAAGATTATTTTGAGAATTTTATGCTCTAGATCATTTAAGGAAAATTCATCAGTTTCAAGTACTTTCATCATTCACAGAAAACAAAAAAAAGAAAAAGTTATACCCATATTTCTGACTTTTATAATTTAGGAAGCTTAAGAAGTTAACGTAAATAGTAAATGTAAACCCAACCGAACTGCAAGGCACCAATTATTCAGGTAAGTTGAAGTGATGTGATTTACGAAGGTTGGTTCTGATGACCTGACAATGGAATTATTCATTTCGCGAAAAGGCAAAATGTTCACTCTTCCAGAAGCCGCTTAGTCCCTGAGAGGAAAACATCGGAAGCTAATCCAGACTTCGCTTCATCATGTAGGAGAAACCCTTAAAGGTTAGGGTTATGGAGAGCTATAAGCGGCTTATTCTCAGGGAAAATCAAACTAACAACGAAAAGGAGATTCAGGACCAGCAATAATTATCCTATATACAGCTAGTATGAACAACTGAAATTACTCTCGGGCCCATGAGGTTATCAGGTTACTATACCAAAATGTCACTATTGAGAAATTACTGAATTGAGGAATGAAGTACTTTTCATGAGTTTTAATAACCTTAAAACTTTATAACTGAAATTACCTATTCATTAAATTCCACTTAAATGCCGTGCTCAAAACATTTTAAGGACAAAAACGAATTTTACAAATCGAGTCGGTAAAATCCATCATATAGTGAATTGGATCAAAAACTTTTTTTTTCAAGGCCATATGCATATAATACGTATGTTTCAACACACTTATATGACTCCGCTTGCATCATGAAGTCTTTTAATACACAATATAAACCTTTTACAGAAATGATCTTTTATTTAAATGCGCCAATGGCCAACTGGTTATCATAGTATTCAACCTTCTCCTGCTTTATAGAGAGATTTTTAATCTAATGCAGAAGGGTCTTTCGTAAATCATGAAATACCGTTTAATGGACCATAAATGCAATGAGATGAGTTATAAGTGCTACGCAATGATCCTTTAAAGGCCTGAGTTGGCTCGTGAAAAACTCCGTAATGAGATACATTAAGTCCCGAGTAAACAATACGACGCATCCCAGGAAAATTAAGAGTTTAAATGAAATATAGTAACGTGGATATTTTAAAGCTCTGATTAAGCTTTACAGTCCCACTCCTATTTAGTTTCTCACATCAAATCACTGAATGAATCCGACGAAAGCCTTTAGCAAATCATTTTGAGCCTTTACTGCATTAAATGAAAGTATTCTGTGAGCGCAGTTCTTGAAAAAAGTATTATGGGTAAAATCGAAATGCTGTGAATTCATCATATTAGGTAAGTCAATATTTGTAATAAAATGTTACTCGCAGGTTAATACTGAAAAATCTTAAAAACAAACATTACTCAGTTAATAATAATGGTGAATTAAATATAAAACACATACCCAGAATTAACAGTAACCAGCTACGGGTGAAATGACTTCGTAATCCAGGAGAGAGAGAGAGAGAGAGAGAGAGAGAGAGAGAGAGAGAGAGAGAGAGAGAGAGAGAGAGAGAGAGATACCATTTTAATGAGCGACAGTACATCCGACACACACAAAGTAAATACATTAACGCTCACATAGCGGAAAACAACCTTTATCAAACGCCACTCCAATCTGAGAAGAAGTAATTGAGAACAGAAACAACCACAACAAACAAATAAACAAAACATTTGCGTGAAAAAAAACCGTCGGAAAAAGACAAATCTGTCACCTCCACGACGACGACCTGATTTTTGCAATTCTTGAAATCAAACGGTAAAAGCAATCGCTCTATCCCGACATTCACTTGAAGCGAATGATGGGAGGAAGGAGGAAAAGAATGACACATGTCTGAATGCAGGTTTTTGTTTTCTAATCTATTTTGATAACGTCAATACTGCGCAGATAACATAGATATACAATGCTACGAGCAGACAACACAATGAGGCTAGGCAATTCTACCTCACTGGAATGCTGTATCTTATCAAATTATAGCGCAAATACTATTTATATTTTGTTTAACTGTTTCTTGACCTTCAGAATGCCTTGAGAGCATTTAGCAAAACTGTCAGCAGTGCATAAATGACTGAATGATTTTCGTAGCACACGAAGTTGGAAAAGAATTGCATTTTTACATAATAATCCTTCATATTCCTATAAGCCCTTGCAAATAGTCACTGGCAGATATGTAAAAAAACATCAGAAGACATAGCAAACTTAAGTCTTTGTACTACCTAAAAAAAAAAAAGTGTAGAGAACATCTACGCGACATCCCGCAATGTCGAACCCACTCACGCGACCATGAAATACACATACGAAGTTAGTTATAGAAACGGGCCGAAGAGGAACGTACGTACTACAGTCACGAAGCAAATGTGCTCAAACACGGAACAAACGCCTTCAGGAGCAGTAACGCCATAATAACCAAATGCACAACACAAATTCAGAATTTCGGAAGCATGCACACGCTTGCGAGAGCAAACAGGAAATAAAAGTTCATCTCACTTCTCTCTCTCTCTCCTTCAACAGCCACCAAAGAAATACCAACAGATTTTACCGTCGCCAAATTCTGGCCATGTAATGGAGGAGAACTCCATTTATAACAGGGAATATTCCGTCAGCGCCAGTGCCGGTAATTGAGATGTTTTTACCTGCTGCAACGCGAGGAATTTCATTTTCAAAATGTTTCTCCCGCTGTGGTCCTCTCAAAAATTAATTAGGAGTTAAATGTTTCCATAATGTAACCAAGAAAATATTATAGATATATTAAATCCCTACAAAAATGGGTTTCCAGGCTCTCAAAACATTATTATTATTATTATTATTATTATTATTATTATTATTATTATTATTATTATTATTATTATTATTATTATTATTATTATTATTATTATTGTTGTTGTTGTTGTTGTTGTTGTTGTTGTTGTTCAAAATGAGCAAATATTCGTATGGTAGAAGCCTGAAACTACATGAACTTGAGAAGCAACATTCCATAATATGGAATGAACGTAACCATATCACACCACAGTAGGAACATAATCTTACCAGAATACAGCAGGAACATGATATGTGAAAAAAAGAAAAGGAGAAAGAAGAGAGTAATAAAAGACGAGCGCATAAAAAAAAATTACGGCACAAAAGCCAGCATCAAAAGTCAGAAAAACTCCGCCAATAGTAAACAGGTGCATCATAACAATACTAATGTAGTGTACCTGTTCCGGAAGAAAATGATGGGAACGTTGCTACTGCATCGCATGTTGCTGTCATGCATTTCCAAATCAAATATTTAACAGACTACCTGCGTTACACAACGGATAAGAAACATATTTATACACACTGTATTATTTATAGTAATATTACCTCCCCTGTTAAACTCTGAGCAGTGGCACCGATAATATTCCCAGAAGAGCCATTCTGTAGTTTTCCAGTCCAGGGGACTGTATTAAGCAGTGAGTCCACGTGGTATTTCAGCCAGTCCACGAGACTGTATTAAGCAGTGAGGCCACGTGGTATTTCAGCCAGTCCACGAGACTGTATTAAGCAGTGAGGCCACGTGGTATTTCAGCCAGTCCACGAGACTGTATTAAGCAGTGAGTCCACGTGGTATTTCAGCCAGTCCACGAGACTGTATTAAGCAGTGAGGCCACGTGGTATTTCAGCCAGTCCACGAGACTGTATTAAGCAGTGAGGCCACGTGGTATTTCAGCCAGTCCACGAGACTGTATTAAGCAGTGAGTCCACGTGGTATTTCAGCCAGTCCACGAGACTGTATTAAGCAGTGAGGCCACGTGGTATTTCAGCCAGTCCACGAGACTGTATTAAGCAGTGAGTCCATGTGGTATTTCAGCCAGTCCACGAGACTGAGTCCACGTGTATTAAGCAGTGAGGCCACGTGGTATTTCAGTCAGTCCACAAGACTGTATTAAGCAGTGACGCCACGTGGTATTTCAGCCAGTCCACGAGACTGTATTAAGCAGTGAGGCCACGTGGTATTTCAGTCAGTCCACGAGACTGTATTAAGCAGTGAGGCCACGTGGTATTTCAGCCAGTCCACGAGACTGTATTAAGCAGTGAGTCCACGTGGTATTTCAGCCAGTCCATGAGACTGTATTAAGCAGTGAGGCCACGTGGTATTTCAGCCAGTCCACGAGACTGTATTAAGCAGTGAGGCCACGTGGTATTTCAGTCAGTCCACGAGACTGTATTAAGCAGTGAGGCCACGTGGTATTTCAGTCAGTCCACGAGACTGTATTAAGCAGTGAGGCCACGTGGTATTTCAGCCAGTCCACGAGACTGTATTAAGCAGTGAGTCCATGTGGTATTTCAGCCAGTCCACGAGACTGTATTAAGCAGTGAGGCCACGTGGTATTTCAGCCAGTCCACGAGACTGTATTAAGCAGTGAGGCCACGTGGTATTTCAGCCAGTCCACGAGACTGTATTAAGCAGTGAGGCCACGTGGAATTTCAGCAAGTCCACGATACTGTATTAAGCAGTGAGGCCACGTGGTATTTCAGTCAGTCCACGAGACTGTATTAAGCAGTGAGCCCACGTGGTATTTCAGCCAGTCCACGAGACTGTATTAATCAGTGAGGCCACGTGGTATTTCAGTCAGTCCACGAGACTGTATTAAGCAGTGAGGCCACGTGGTATTTCAGCCAGTCCACGAGACTGTATTAAGCAGTGAGGCCACGTGGTATTTCAGCCAGTCCACGATACTGTATTAAGCAGTGAGGCCACGTGGTATTTCAGTCAGTCCACGAGATTGTATTAAGCAGTGAGGCCACGTGGTATTTCAGCCTGTCCAGGGGACTGTATTAAGCAGTGAGACCACGTGGTATTTCAGCCAGTCCAGGTGACTATTAAGCAGAGGCCACGTGGTATTTCAGCAGAATGTGTAAGCTGAAGCGAGTAGTATGGGAAACGCAGGTAACAAAGGCAGTTAAGGCACTAATGGAATTCTAAGCGGAAATAGGATATCTTTCCGTGATAGCATCAGTCATAACGATATTGTTTTTAGGAAAAGGAAAACCAGGCCATTTTCCCAAGAAAGTAGCGATTCCAGGAAGTTGCTGATATTCGTACAAGAGAACAGTACTCCAATAATCTTAAAACGAAAGATGGAGACTGACCTACATTCATTTAGATCAGTTCTTGACAAACCCTTACCAACAGTCACCATACAATAGAATCTCCATTCACTGGGGAAAACGTTTAAAAAAATAGTTTGAAGGAATTGGACTCTACGCATCCTAGAAGTGAATTAAGGCTAAGAAGATGCAACAATATAATGAGATTTAAAAATTTGTGAAAATGACATAAATTGCGTTTTTAGTGTCAAAAGACATTTTCTAGGAAATTCTGGATTACACGCTACAAAAACTAACAAAGATTTTCAAAATATCACTGCACTTTTCACGGTAACTTCCACCTTCGTTTTCCTAATGAAGCTATCAGTCATCTTTAATACATGCATTGTCAAAACGAAGACATTCTGAGTTCATTCTGCAATGCACTGACTACTCTGCTACACTCCTGTCGTATAGTTTCAAAGAATCATTCCTACTGCATGAGAACTGCAAGGAGGCAAGCGATTTAGTACGTACAACCACGTAAACTAGGGACGCAGTTTGTGAACACTTTTCCCTCAAAACATATTTGCCCCTAAAAGAAGATGCATCCTAAGGCCTTCCGGGTCTCACCAAGCCTTTTAGGGTGAGGCTCTCAAAACTAAGCCCTTCTCCTCCCTTACTACGCCCGTTCGTGTCCCTAATTTACAGCTTAGGTCAACAGAGGCAAGAGGGATTTTGACGCAACGTACCACAAACGTTTCGGCTGGCTCGCAAATCAGTCACTAAATTATTTCCCTTGTGTGGTTAATCATCTGTTTACATACATAGTCGGATGAATTTCAATTATGTACCATAAGAATAAATTTATCTAAAGAAACTTTAAGATGAATTTTATCTTTAATAAAAATGTTTTTCTTGGTAATCTGATGGCCCACTGGAGCTCAAAGCGAATAAACAAATTATTCTGAAAATACACGCTAGTGTGCGTTCTTTTTCCCTAATGTGCCCACCTTATTGTTCAGACTGCCACTGCTGTTAAGCAAAGCCGGTTTAATGTATTACCTACCTAAATGGACTCTATCTCTTGTTACCCCTGTGGATGTTTTTCATTCGGATATTTTGTACAAACTTGTACTCATCAAATTCTTCTTGATGACTCAAAACACACATGTTTAAGTCTGACTTGGAATGAAGTATTCAGTTTTAACAAATACAAATCATGGGAAAAAATAAAAACTACTTACCATCATTATAGGTACATAAAACACATTAAATTAATGAAAAAATAGAATATTTGTTTCAAAGCACGTACATTAATAACGCGATATCATGGTATACAACCCAGCACATATTTCACTCCTCAGGTCAACTGAGGCATACTCGGGGTTCCTCGATAGGGAGGGGAGTGCTGCCACTGCACTATGAGGACCACAGAGAGAGAGAGAGAGAGAGAGAGAGAGAGAGAGAGATTCATGGGTGTCCTGATATTCCTACACACACCTGGCCGATGAAGTGCGAAGGAGATACTAACTTACCCTCGTCTGGGCATGCGAGTTTAGTAAAATACCTCGAGACCTGGTGAGCGGATTTTGATGAATCCCGGGGAACATTTTTCTTGGGGTACTCCCTCCTGATCATTAATTGTGGGTTCGTAACAATGATTATCTAACGAGTTTTAACTGTCAAACTGACACATGACTTTTTTCTTACCTTCATTTTGCTATCAATAATAATAATAATAATAATAATAATAATAATAATAATAATAATAATAATAATAATAATAATAATACAGGTCTTGTTAAACAAAATGGCAGTTTCAACAGCATTTATTTTATATAGTAAACGCTCAATTCGTCTTATCAATTGCTTTTCTTGCGCTGGAATGGTTGCAAGCAATTGACCGATATTCATTTCCTACACATCACTAAACCACCGAAAATGAATATCGGTCAATTGCTTGCAACAATTCCAGCGCAAGAAAAGCAATTGATAAGACGAACTGAGTGTTTACTATATAAAATAAATGCTGTTGAAACTGCCATTTTGTTTAACAAAACCTGTATTAAAGGTCTTTTTTCCTAATTTTACAACAATAATAATAATAATAATAATAATAATAATAATAATAATAATAATAATAATAATAATGTTTAGTTCATCTCTAAAGCAGCTGTGAGGTCACAACTAAAATATTTTTGCCCAGCATCAATGCTTAATGAATTCACTGAGTTTTACAACTATCAACCTTCTTAAAAATTGAAGGTTGGTAACTAAAACTCACAAAATGAAGTAAGAAATAAATGCAAAATGCTTTTGCTCATTTTTAGTTTGCTTTGGATAGTTATAAAAACGGAAAAAAGAAAGAGAGAGAGAGAGAGAGAGAGAGAGAGAGAGAGAGAGAGAGAGAAAACGAAAAGAGAGAGAGAGAGAACAGAAGAAACGGGACAGGATTGAGTAGGCAAAAGAGAGTCTGCAATAAAACGGAAAGAAAGATGAGCACAGATAAGGAATAAAACAGTAAAATCACTAAAAGAAGAGATTCCTGGCATTCATCGTATATGGACTTTTTGGCACGTAGGGGAAGCACGGCAAAAATTGCGCAATAGGATTATTACTCGAGAGAAAGTGGTCTTGCAAACGCTTGGAAAATCAAGGAGAGAAGCCTTCCTACAAGGCGATTAACGTCGCACCAAATGCCTTTTCAAGACGCGATTGCACCAAAGAAGCTTAAAAGAGCAGCAGACAAGTGGCAGGTTAAAAGAAGCTGCCGAGCTAATTTTCTGAAGCCCTTCGACTCACCTGAAGGGAAAGTCTTATAAATCAAAGAGTGGACGCAGTAAACAGCCTTCGTTAGTTACTGAAGGAATAAATGTAGTCAAGTAAAACAAAAAAAGTAAAAAATGCACTGAAGTTTCTTCGGCGCAATCGAGTTTTCTGTACACTTTATAATGCTGTATGAAAATTTCAGCCACAGCCCATGAAACTCTTAGCCGCGGCCCATGTAACTCAGCCACACTACGGTGGTGGCCTGTGTTGTGGGTCCCTATAGCGGTGCCAGAAGCACGATCATGGCTAGATTTAACCTCAGTGGTCTGGTTAAACTAAAATAAAAACCTCACTGAGGCTAGAGGGCTGCAATTTGGTACGTTTGATGATTGGAGGGTGGATGATCAACATACCAATTTGCAGCCCTCTAGCCTCAGTAGGTTTTAAGATCTCAGGGCGGACAAAAAGTGAGGACGGACAGACAAAGCCGTCACAGTAGTTTTCTCTATGACGCAAAGATATAGTGTAAATAATGGAAAGGATTACAGTATAACCGTAGAAATAAGCCCAAAACTGCTAGAGATAAACAGAGTTACTAAATTTCTTGAAGAAAATGTGAAGCAGCTATTAAAATAATTGTCGGTTAACTCAAAAGAAATAGTGATTTCCTCTAGCTTGACAATGCAAATGTTGAGTTTTTATAAATATTTTCACGTTCCTAAGAAAGTCTGTCTCGGAGTTTCTCAATCTTATTAATGGGAAAAATATAACAAAATTTTAAGCTAAAATGAGATAAATTTCTTAATTCTGCGAGGAAAGTGCCTGCACTAAAAGTAAGTTCACAAGGAGTATGCTCTAACCTACTTTAGTTGACGTTTTCAAATGCACAATAAGAGAGAGAGAAAAAAGAGGAGAAATATTGCTAAACAGTATGCAGGTGCGAACTTTAAATATACTGTTTTGAGAACAAAAGAATTCTACGATTCAATCAGCGCAAGTAAACTGAACAAGAAAAACCAATACCTTTCATTGTTGCTAATAATTTCTCTCATATTGGCAGAAGAATTTGAAGGTAAAAGTGCGATTTCACATTCCATTCAACAGCCTATCATATATATATATATATATATATATATATATATATATATATATATATATATATATATATATATATATATATATATATATATATATATATATATATATATATATATACACGGACTTGAGTTTCGTTGGTGCTCTTTTAATCCGCTTTGTATTGTAATTGTGTATTATTAGATGAGTATTTTTTTTGTAATTTTATTTTATTATTGTAATTTCCAGTTTGAAAAGGGGGCTGTCCCTGAAACGTCTCATTAATAAAACTACGCCAATATGAAACAGACATCTGAGTTGAAATCCTTCTCTCTCTCTCTCTCTCTCTCTCTCTCTCTCTCTCTCTCTCTCTCTCTCTCTCTCTCTCTTTATATATATATATATATATATATATATATATATATATATACAGTACATACATACATGTATGTATATATATAATATATATATATATATATATATTATATATATATAAAATAGGTGGTCATTTTTTTACCAGATGCGTGTGTATTATAACAGCCACAATACGAAGAAATGGAGATGGCATTGGTTACTACAATTACACACACACGCACACACATACACACACACACTATACATACATACATACATAATAACATTACAGCAATCCCTTTCAGCTGGAACCGCCTGTCAATTCCATACTGCGCGTTCTCATAACGTAGTGGAGTTAAGTCCAAACCAGAAGACGGCGAGAGAATGAAATTCAACGTCTGACGAATGGCAAACGTGTATTAAATCCGGAGGGGGAGAAATGCTCGTCACTGAACTGAACTGAACGTAAAATAAAAATATCAGGCGCCGATAGGGTTCGGCTAAGGGGAAACAAAGAAAGATAACACCGGTAGCAAGTAAGAGGCAGGAACAACGGAACAAGTACGGAACGTTCTGAAATTAAATCTATGAGAGTAAATCGTACATAAGCCGGCAATATTATCTAATAAGAATAACAGTATTAGTTCAGTAAAATATTACACAATAATGCACAATATCTGTGTTCCCTGAAACGAACCTTAATGACATTTTAAAAAAGAACGAAGTAAGCAATAGGTAAGGAAAGTGTTTACTAAATAAATAAATATTCGCTGACTGAAAAAAAATTCACGTTGCTCGAAGTGAATATAATTCAAAAGTTACCAAAGACGATGCATAAAAAAAACATTAACCACGGAAAACTAAATTACCAGGTAAACAGTAATAAATTATTCTGGCCAATACCTCCATCCCCCAAATTCCCCGTTAACAACAGAAGGAAACTGCTTCCTTAGCTCCCTCTTCACGGCTTGTGCAGTCTATACATCTTCCTCCGCCTAAAACTTTCGGTCCAAAGCAACTTTTCGACGCTACAGTCAGGATACACAAAGACGACTCATGTATAAATGCGTACACAAGGGAGGAAGGCAAAAAAACAAATTAAAAATGCGCTGAAGTTTCTTCGGCGTAATCGTTTTTCTGTACAGCGTATAATGCTGTATAAAACTCTCAGCCACGGTCCATGAAACTTTCAGCCGCGGCCCACGAAACTTTCACCCATGGCCCGGTGGTGGCCTGTTGCTGACACCTATAGCCATGCCACACGCGCGATAATGGCTAACTTTAACCTTAAATCAAATTACCGAGGCTAGAGGGCTGCAATTTGGTATGTTTGATGATGGGAGGATGGATGATCAACATACCAATTTGCAGCCCTCTAGCCTCAGTAATTTTTAAGATCTGTCTTTTACAGAAAACTAAAAAAAAAAAGGTTACTCGTCACGCAGGCTGTCCCCTTATCAAGGTATACACTTGCAGTGACCGTGCGTTGAATAATGAAGAAAGTCAGGTTTTAAAAATTCTTTTGTTTCGTTTGCATAATTTTGCATGACATTATTCACGGAAAGGGACCTCGGAAGCTGAATCGTGAATCATCTAGTTAATGTTAAGTACTCAGCTATATTAATCACGAATCTCTGACGTTGCACCTTCAATGAAATCGGTATGAATTTTCATTCCCATTCGAGTTTTGTCGCCATCAAACATGACATAAATTCAGATATTTGAGTGAGAGAGAGAGAGAGAGAGAGAGAGAGAGAGAGAGAGAGAGAGAGAGAGAGAGAGAGAGAGAGAAGCGTGGGGGGAAGGGGGCAATTGAAGCCCTTCATCAAGAAAGTGTTTGGTTTGGCAAACAGCACTGATCAGACCATTTTCCTTTACTCAATCCTGTCTACAATTAGCGAAGCACCCGAAGCTGTGGCAGTAATATTTCACAAAAAGAATAAGCAATTCAATATGTGTGTGTGTGTTATATAGATGTGTGTGTGTGTATATATATATATATATATATATATATATATATATATATATATATATATATATATATATATATATATATATATATATATATATATATATATATATATATATATATATATATATATATATATACATATACATATTAAGAGATACATACATATATATTTTGAACTTAAATGTATAAAGACATCAAGCAAACGTGCAAAAATTGGCACCTAGTCGAGCAAACATTTTTTTTCTCCTTCAGTTCTGACATGAAAGAGGAAAAAGCAATTTCCCGGATATCGCACTCCAAATTTTAAGAGCAGTAACGCCACCAAAATGTCAATTTAACATTCTCGCGTAAATTACCCCATCTTGATTCTGTCAGGACTGACTTCACGATACACGTCAAAGAACTATCGGCGCATTTACTGAAAAATATTTTAAGCTTTCTCCAAAAATCTAAAACATCTAAACTACAGATCCCAAAACTTCATACCCTGGGATATCTTTTTTACTCTTGTGAAAACAGTGGACCTGAGGAGAAAAAAAGAGAAGTGTTTCTTTTCAGAGAAACCTAACACTAACATGAGCTTCTCTGACGACCACTTTCCCCAACAAAATGAACAGAAAACAGGTACTCCGTAGCTATGAATTCTTCATCAGACGATGTTGTCGGACCGCACCGCTGGTCAATTCTGCCCTAAAATGGATGACTGCAGTATTTGCAAAAACACGAAACTAAGAAAAATGGTAGATACTCCCCTGCCTTACTACTGATTTGCAGATCCTGCAAATGGGACCCCCTAAAATCTCGTAGAAAGTATTGAAGAATCATTCTGAAACTGCAGTAACTTGTGCCTTATTATTGTTTCACGCGCCCTATAGGTGGCATATCTCAACTTCGAAAATTTTGCAGATACTGCAGTTTTTCATTTTAGGGCAGAATTTTTAGATAGGGTTCCGTTTTTTTTATTGATAATACATATTTGTTATCATCCAACAAATACGTATTATCAATAAAAAAAAACAACCTATTAAAAAATGACCAGCAGTGCCGTCCGACACTATCATCTGTGAGGGAATTCATAGCTACAGAATACCTGCTATCTTATCTGTTCGTTTTGTTGGTGAAAGTGGTCGTCATAGAATTTAAGCTCATTTTAGTGTTAGGTTTCTCTGATAGGTAACTATAACGTGGATACATAATGGATCTAATTTATTTACGGAATCGTTTAGAAATTTAATCGATATCATAGTCAAGACCGTAATTATCAGAACGAATAAAATGAATGAATACACAGTTATCATCCCACTCGCATTGACGTGGAAATGAGATCTCCTTTTCTTTTTACAAATGCTCATCACCTCAATGAACAAAAAGGCCGTCCAGGTATGTTCCAGTATAATTGCCAACAATAGAATTAAACACAAAAAAACTGTATGTTAAGCTATCTGGCAAAACACACACACACACACACACACACACACACACACACACACATATATATATATATATATATATATATATATATATATATATATATATAGGAGTATATGTGTGTGTGTGTCATTGTACTTGCATCTCAGTGGTTATTGACGTCCTCTAGCCAGCAAGACCAGATTTCGATTTCGTGGGGGTGGCGGTGACCGACGTTTCGGAACCAGTTTCGTGAAAAATCACAGAGATCAACGTATTTCGCGGTTAGTCGACTGCGATTGTTTGCAGGGATGGTTGACAAGGGCATGAGGCTAGCAACTTTGTACCGAAAGGTCTCCTGAGAAATTAAAGGTTAACACACTCCTTAGCTCCCCACCCCCTCTCTCTCTCTCTCTCTCTCTCTCTCTCTCTCTCTCTCTCTATATATATATATATATATATATATATA
Source organism: Macrobrachium rosenbergii (assembly GCF_040412425.1). Lineage (NCBI taxonomy): Eukaryota > Metazoa > Arthropoda > Malacostraca > Decapoda > Palaemonidae > Macrobrachium > Macrobrachium rosenbergii. Next base: position 7,111,571 of record NC_089791.1, read on the forward strand.
TATATATATATATATATATATATATATATATATATATATATATATATATATAATGATTATTATCACTTTTTGTACGTGATTCATTTATCACACATGACACCTGTCAGGTGTGGATCTGAGGTGGGGTATGGTCTGTTTATCAGCAATGTCCCCTGAGAGTCTATTGGGATTTTTAGCCAAATGAGTTTTAAAGGCCACTCCTACCTGGACACCGGCCTGAGTGGGGATATGGAGTCTCTAACGGTTGTGTATGTTCGTCAGTACTGTTCTTGTAGTATATATATTTGTGACTCCTCACACTCTGTATCAGTCCTTCGTCAATGGCTTGGAAATAAAGTCGAAACCGGTCAGGACCTGCACCCCGTTTCTTATTTTTCACCTGTGGTAATGTGTGATATATATATATATATATATATATATATATATATATATATATATATATAGTATATATTTATATATATATATATATATATATATATATATATATATATATATATATATATATATATATATATATAACTCGTATATAAAGAGAGACTAAATATAACATTTGTATCTCAGCTTTCTAGTGACAAAGCTACCCAAAAAGCGTGAAGAAGTTAAGAGGGTATTGTGGCTATTACAACTGAATATACATATATATATATATATATATATATATATATATATATATATATATATATATATATATATATATACTTCGATATCATGATTCATATATATTCTCTAACTGATTCTCCGTATCATGATTCATATGCTTCTCTAACTATTCTATATATATATATATATATATATATATATATATATATATATATATATATATATATATATATATATATATATATATATATATATATATATATATATATATATATATATATATATATATATATATATATATATATATATATATACATATACAAATATATATATGTGTGTGTGTGTGTGTGTGTGTGTATAAAAATATATATATCAGAAGTCGTGCGAAATTTTGTAAAACTCCCATTGAAAGCAAAGATTTTTGCACAATTGGACGAACTTCTAGCCAACTGGAACTACAAATACTCGAGTCTCTGATGATAAAATAGCTTGTTCCGAAATTGAACACTCAGACTTCGGCTGTTCCTTTATACCTGTCGTAATAATAATGTTTTTGTTGTTTTGTTTCTCTTTCGAAGACCTCATTTTCTGTATTTGTGTCGTACTGACAGGTTGGCTCCATACCCTTAGTCACTTTTATTTATTTATTTATTTGTTTTCTTGAAGTGATTTTAAATTTTAGCGTTTTAAAACATATATATTTTAAATATATTTTTTTACTTGTCTTTTATATGTTCTATTTATTATAATTAATTTCTCAGTGTTTTGCCTGTTCCTCGGTGTCCTTTGTGTAAAAATTTCCCTTTTAAGTCGATTGTCATTTTTTATGTTCTGACTTTGCATTTATATATTTTTCTGTAATTTTTATTGTCAATGCTTTTTGTTTTTTTTAATTCTAGAACCCCTGATGATACAATCATGGATTATGAAACGTTGGGAATAAACATGTAATCAAATGACTATTCAAGAGTATTCCTGTCCGCCTTCCCGTTTGATGTCTGTATTCGGGCATTCCCGTCCCTTGCTGATATATGTATATATATATATAATATATATATAATATATATATATATATATATATATATATATATATATATATATATATATATATATATATATATATATATATATATATATATATATATATATATATATATATATATATATATATATATATATATATATTTATATTACCAATGAGCAAGGGACAGGAATGCCTGAATACAGACATCAAACGGGAAGGCAGACAAATACTCTTGAATAGTCATTTGATTATATTTATTCCCAACGTTTCATAATCCATGATTACATCATCAGGGTTCTAGAATTAAAAACAAAAAGCATTGACATTATATATATATATATATATATATATATATATATATATATATATATATATATATATATATATATATATATATACACTGAGCGAATGGTGCCAATATGATACGGAGAATCAGCTAAACAAGCGTATGAATCAGTTGATCTCGTCGAAATACTGATCTCTGAGATTACTTTGATTCCAGTTAGAAGATGGCCATGGCAGTAACCCGACTTGTTTTCTCCGAAGCCACCCCACTATGCAATCACTGCTTTTTGGTAAACAAACAATTTTTTGAAACCCAGTTCTCAGTAAGTTTACGGACGCGATACTAAGCATCGTGTTTCTCTACCTTGTATGCGATCCACAACAGTCAATTTCCGGGTGAAGTGCTTAAAACGATTTCCCTACCCGATATCAATCCCGGGTGTAAGTGGTTGCATCTCTGCCCAATGTTTTGTAAAAGAGCACCAGTTTTCCGGGTGTGGATTCTTTTTGGGCTTCCTCACCTGTAAATGATTTAATATGGGATCATGTATGCATACGTCTTTTACTTACACAAGCTACTATGTTCTGTCGGCGTTCGACTGATTGACAAAACCTTAAATACAAATTCTGCTCCAGCGTTACCTAAATTAAAATAATCAAAATTAAACATATACTGTTTGGTTTCTAATACTTAAAGGGTTATGCTCGTTAACCCAAATAACATTTGTCTTTTGCTTTAAAATGCGTTTATTCTGAGTATTAAAGCATTGACGGGCGTTCTGCATTGATGATCAAGTATGCACATAGTGCATTTGCATACCTTGCTTGTCAGTGCTATTATTTTTCTCTAAATGTAAGTTTACCATTTACCTCCCGACGGTCGTTATTCATCAGTTCATAGAAGCTGACTGCGTACGTACGCCTGTTTCCTACATTCATACACGGCCTGAAGTAGTATTAATATCATATTCGAATATTCCAGGTTTATACGTATATGCATCTATCTGCATTTATATCAAGCCCTGTAACTGACGTTATATCGCGTTCATATGCGAGTGTTTATGCAACGCTGTCATCAATATTCGTTTCCGCCTGCATGGTACAACATCGGTGAAACCGAATTTAGTATCCGTACATTGAGTACACATCAAAGTATGTCTTCATCAAAACTAAATTGTTGTTCAGCTTTTTTTCCTCTCCCACTGACCTTGTACAATTATTACATTTTAGTTCATTTCTGCTTCGGCTACTTCTTAGTTTCTCGCCACATCCTCATAGGCTTGCAAGATATTCTCGCTTCGTGTTTGTTGACCCAAACTTCTCTTTTGACACAGCTTGCTTTACAGCTTCTTGCCTTAATGCTTTCGACTTCCTGGCTCCCTTCTTGGTCCTAGCTGATTTTTTCTAAGTTCTCATCCTTTTTAGCAGCAATTTCCCTCCCGCCACGAAGCAATTACCAAAACTGAAACAAATGATTGACTTTTAATTTTTACTCTTTATTAAGACCTACCGGATATTTCCGAAGGCAAAATGAACGATATGGCCTAAAGTTCTTTATAGTCAATTCAAACAAATTCCTATAAAATGTTTTCCAATATTCCTATCGAAATAATCACGAGACTGCCAGAATTACAATTTTACTCTTTCAGCACCTAAATGAGATTTTCGAAAAACAATGAAAATTACCTTCAGGTAATAAGTTCTTCACAATATTTTATAAAATAGCTATGAACGAGATATTACTCTTTTAAAGTTGTAGATGTTTCAATTGCATTTTTACAACTGTTAAAATATTTTCGAGCAAAAGTGACAAACAGACGAAACGTTTTCCATTGCCAATTTGAACACAAATTACCCAAATCGTGTCGTGTAACACGGCTTCAATAAAGAAAAAAAAAGTATGAGTTACAAAAAGGCAGATATGAGTTCATACTCATGGCCAACTCCCAAATTGATCGCTCTCTGCTTAAATGACTTTGTTATGGGCTAACCGGTTTATCTTTTCTCCTTTAACCTTTCAAGCTTACAGCCTCACTCCTTGGATCTCTCTCTCTCTCTCTCTCTCTCTCTCTCTCTCTCTCTCTCTCTCTCTCTCTCTCTCTCTCTCTCTCTCACGCAAACACATTCTATTAATTTTTTCCTTGAACTGAAATGCTTTTGAATTCTCCTCCTGCTTCTGTCTCTTCTCGGCCTTACATTCTTCTACTCTTTAAGAGGCAGGTGGTCAAGGCTAAGACCTAAAATATCTTTCTCCTTTTTTCTTGTTTTCTTCGGGCCAAGTCTGCATAAGGGCATTCGACTTCCGCCTGTCTCAATCATTAGTCTCACGGTACTTTAGAAATATCGCAACAGTCTTTCTAATAGCACGGCCAAAGCCACTGAATGACTTAAAATCCTCGACCATTTGACCCACTGACAAGATCATTGACAGATAAAACATCAGCAGTTTATCCCACTGCCAAGGCACCTAACTGCCAAACAAATTCTTCGAACATTTACCCTGTTGATATGGCCACTGAATAAACTGCAAAAAAACAAAAAATCTTCGACTACCTATCCCACTAACCAAGAAAAGGAAAAACTTCGACCATTTACCACACTACCCGAGCCACTGAGTGAAAAGAAATCAATTGTTTGTCTTATTAATTAAATTACTGGCTTGTAGAAAAAACTTGGACCTTCTGTACCACTGACTAACCAAAACAGAAATCCTCGCCCATTTATCAGACTGCCAAGGTCACTGACGGACAAAATATCATTGAACTTTTATCTAACTAACCAAACCATATCAATATACATACATATACATATATATATATATATATATATATATATATATATATATATATATATATATATATATATATAATATATATATATATATATATATATATAAATAATATATATGATATATAATATATATAAAAATAATATATATGATAATATAATATATATATATATATATATATATATATATATATATGCTTGTGTATGTACTATACACAGCATTTATCCAACTGCCAGGCCACTGACTTCAAACTAAAATCCTCAACCACTTATTCTATTAGCTCACAAATTAACAGATCATTCATCCAATTGCTAAAGCCATTGACTGGAAAACTAACTTCAAATGCATAATAATAATCATCCATTTACCCTACTGGCAAGGCAACCGGAAAACAATTATACTGAAAAATAAATAATTCCCGACCAAAAAATATCCCTCTGACAAGTATACTGGGCGACAAAAAAATCCTCTACTACTTGACCCTTTATCAGAGATACTGACCACAAAAATCCTCAGTTATCCACCTCACTGAACATGGCCACTAAAAAAATCCTCGATGAACAAGACCACTAAAAAAAATCCTCGCTGAACAAGGCCACTAAAAAAATCCTCGCTGAACAAGGCCACTAAAAAAATCCTCGCTGAACAAGGCCACTAAAAAAATCCTCGCTGAACAAGGCCACTAAAAAAATCCTCGCTGAACAAGGCCACTAAAAAAACCCTCGCTGAACAAGGCCACTAAAAAAATCCTCGCTGAACAAGGCCACTAAAAAAATCCTCGCTGAACAAGGCCACTAAAAAATCCTCGCTGAACAAGGCCACTGAAAAATCCTCGCTGAACAAGGCCACTAAAAAATCCTCGCTGAACAAGGCCACTAAAAAAATCCTCGCTGAACAAGGCCACTGAAAAAATCCTCGCTGAACAAGGCCACTAAAAAAATCCTCGCTGAGCAAGGCCACTAAACAATTTCTCGCTGAACAAGGCCACTAAAAAAATCCTCGAAAATTGATCTAACTGAGAAGGCCACCTACTACAAAAGAAGAAAAACCTTCGATCATTTAACCCAACGCCATAACAACCGATGGGAAAAAATCTCCCAAGCCGACTGAATGGAAAAAAATAATTGAACATTTATCCCAAAACAAAGCTACCGGCTGCAAAAAAAATCTCATATCCGACTGCTAATGCCTCTGAATAAAAATAAAAATATCTTTGGTCACTAAGAATGCCACTGACTGGAATTATATATACAAAATCTTATTCATTTATCCTGATGTCAATGCCGATGATTAAAACGGAACCATCTTTTTCATATTTATCGTACTGCCAAAATCAATGACTCAAAATGGAAAGTTAATCCAAGACCATGCATCCCATAGATAAGGCCAAAAACTAATAATAATAATAATAATAATAAATAATAATAATAATAATAATAATAATACTAAAATTCTGGATAATTTATCCCGCTACCAAAGCCACCGACTGAAAATAATAAAGCAAATCATTGGCCATCTCCACCAATGCCAAGGTAACTGATTGAAAAATAAATATACCCTCCCACTGCCAAAGCCGTCACCAAGTAACCTGAAGAGGTTGCCAACACGAAAAGCCAGTTCTTCACTGTATTTCTTTAAATCAAAACTCGTCTAAAACCTATTAATATCAGCAACATTATAAGTATCATCATTTTTTACAGAAGATATAGTCACGACAAACATAAGGAAAAAAACCTCGGGGCCTTTAACAGAGAGTTTACATGTTACGTCTCTCACTGCCGCAAAACGTCAATTTCCGCCTAATCGCTGATACAAGACCATATCTTAACCTTCGCTTAGTATGCCAAGAGAACAATAATTGAGCACATAAATAAGAGACTTCAGGAAACTGGGATTTATTTCAAATAAATAGACATCAGATAGGGCAATGTGTCACCGTTACTCTAAATCCTTATAAGCATAAAAATCATTTCAGAAGTAATGGCGCCCATTGCTATAGACACCAACACAATAAGGCATATACTTAATATACTGCTAAGATGGATTACCATAGCATGACGCTCTTTATTGCTATCAGTCTTCTGCGTGTTTGAAGACAGTTTCTTCTCTGGATTATTTTCTTTAGTTCAAAAGTCTGTCATCATTATTAATAAGAAAACAAAGAAATTATTAGTGAACACTTGCTATTTTTCTTAGTCGCTCTCTCTCTCTCTCTTGGACGAAAAGTAACTCAAGAGATAATTCATACGGTTATTCATTCACTTTTTCAAATTAACAGGCTTGCCTCAGCCACCGCTATAAAAAGTTGATACACACTAGTTATAAAACTTTCAGAAATAAGCCAGAATCAGTTGAAGGCAATCGTCGCTATTTTCTTTCACTCAGATGAACAACTACGGTCAGTTCATCTTTTCCGTAAAATGTCAGCATTTGGACCTTATATACCGATCACCTAACTGGCAAATTCGCAAAGATTCAGAATTACAAAACGTTGTCGCAAAACGTTTACGAAAAGTGACGAGAAGGTAAAGCCGTCGTCAGAGCACCGTTTGCATGAGGCATTCCACCACAGAGGCAAGACAACATTAGCACCCGCATCCTCTGGCATCACGTTTAAGTAACCCACGGTAGGGGACAGTTGCCAGATAGCCTTCGCCTAAACGCGGTCCGACGCAAAGAATTCTTCCAGGTTTGGATTCAAGAATACTTAATGTACTTTAACTTCTATTTAGTTATGTAGTTTCCTATATTTACTAATCAACTGTGATGGAGATACGACCAAGAAGTCTAATTCAGCCGAAAATTAGTAGCATGTTCACCAAGTAAAAATATTTCACTTTTAAATAAAAAAATATTAGCATCGGCTTAAAAGCGATAATTTGCACGAAATGTTTGAAAAGCAAATGCACACAAAGGTGAAATTTCATTTGCGTTACACCGAGTTATAATAAAAAACTTAATAATAAAAGTTAATCATACATATTATTCTGTACATTAAAGATAAAATTCCCTTACTATATGCTCTTTTTACTTGAACTATGTCACTCACCTCTATTTATTGATCTTCTATTTTACAGCGTCTATAATTCTCTAAGATTAATACGCGGTCACACAAATAATATTTATATACATTCATAAACACACACACAGGTATATATATCTATATGTGTGTGTATGTGTATGTATATATGTGTATATATACATATGTATATGTGTATATATATCCATATGCATATGAGAGAGAGAGAGAGAGAGAGTTGAGCCCATTCATTTATAGGAGGAAGTGTTGATGTTCGACGCGAATGAGTGAAAAAATAAAGGCCGAGGTGAAATGTCCACTTAGCATAGGAGGGTGGGGGTGGAGGGACGGGTGAGACTTAGCATCTTAGCAAGATGGTTTAACACACTGGTTTAACACAAGTAATGGGATGGATCAGTGTGATTCGAAGTGGTTAAGTCCAGTGGGGAGAACGGATAACAATTAAGGTGAAAATCGATATAATTCATGAACGTTGAGGGAAAACAGGAGTCGGAGAAAGGTAGGCTGGTTGGTACAGTTGAAGACCTGAGCGCACACGAAGGCAAGTGCGTGCATGAACGGCGAGTGACGCAATGGAGTGGTGGGTGGGCCCGTTGTTGTTCAGCCTTCTGTGTTGGTCAAGATTTTGGCTGAATCTGGGAAATTTTTCTGAGTATGGGGTCTACCCTTCAATAAGCTGTATGAGCATGAACGTGGCAGTGACTGCGGTTTTGTTCTCCTATGGAGCCATCCTCATTATAGGCAACGGGAATTAGTTTATCAGCGAAATTCCAATGAGTATATCACATGAAAGTATACACACGCACATAGAATATATATATATATATATATATATATATATATATATATATATATAAAATAATATCAGTTAATCTTCTGTACGGTGTCAAAACTGTTAAGCGACTGCTTTCCCATTTTAATCGTTGTAATGTGAGGTGAGCATGATTAATCAATCTCGGGAATCGGAAAAAAGCAAGTTTGACATCCGATGTTAAAACCTGATTAGCCTACATAGGAACAATGTAATGGCGATTACATGAATGAAAAATTCGTGATTTTGAATCACATGAATACTATTGAATACATCATATTAATCGTTGGTGAAAAAATTGGATCTTTCCTAGACAGTGACCACCATGGGTTTTAACCCGGCATGTATCCACCTTTGCGGCGTGTTCAGTACAAGCCCGTTGGGGATTACCGTAAAAACATGAACAAAAGACTGTAAATATCATAAAGATGACCCCGAAGAAATATTAGTCCTTGATAACGACCCCCGAAAACCCTTGGGGTCACTATCTAGGAAAGATCTCAAATTTTTAATACAGTATTAACACACAAAACTTTTAACATTTAGTAAAAATACGGCCATGAGGATTTCATTACTAATTTTCAAAAACATAAACGAAGTAGGCGCTGAGCGTCAGAGCATAAAATTAACGTAAATAGGTCAATAAAAATCATGATCGTTGGAAACCTTCTCCAAGACTTTTTTACACATCATACGCAAACACCTTATTTAAAAAACCACACAGCTGACACATCCTTATCTATAAGTATTTATGTAAGGTTCAGTGTAATCGCTTACTCGATGCAAGACAGACAGAGATCGTTAAGGAAAAGGAAGTGAAATGTTCAAAAACATTTCCGTAGGTTTTCCCGCATACGCTCGAGATTTCGTGCCCCGGCCCACGTGTGAATTCCACTTTGGTCTATTTCGTTGCAACGCGGTCTGAATCACATGTTGATTAATGAGTTGTCTGCTGATTCATTCACTACTCCAGGCTTGCATATGATGTGATTCGTTAGGGACAGACCAACTATTTGTCTCTCTCTCTCTCTCTCACTCTTATATCAACCCAAGATTAAAGGTCAGTATTAGAGCATTTATATTTACATCAAATGCCTGTTGAACAATTTCTATGGCGTTGTGGCCGAAATGGAAAGACTGTTCAAACTGGATTCTTCAAGCATCCGTTGATGACAAAGCAACCCTCTTGTAAATAGGCTGTTAACATGATTTAGAATATACTGTAGGAGTCAGAGAATTCCACACTCTGGAAGTGAATAATACGGAGGATTGACAAAACTAGCCGACTCATATATCTTTGACTTCAACACTCTGTTTGTTGGACTGTGCATATTTTTAAATGAAATTCGAGCAACAGAGTCTTCTAGATCGTGGTGAAACTAGAAAGGTAAAAGGACACTTTTTCTCAAATTTCGACAGCATGGAAAATGAACAGATAATTGCACTACACTGTCAAGTATATACCCAGCTTGAGGACCTTGGTAAAATAAAGACAGGGAAAAATTAATGGAATTTATAAATTTAATATCGATGGAAAACTCGACCCAAAAAAACTACTGGCCAACATTATCGTCTAATAAAACTTGTAGCGAAACCCTTTGAATAACTTAATACTTGAATTCCTTTTCTTAAATATACTTGGGTAATTATGATATACCATACCCTCAAATGATTACCAAAAAATGGCGATTAAACAAAGCAATGAATCTAAGAATATTTTGGTTAGAAAATCCAACAAGTAAGTAAAACACTGAAAAGTTCCTAAACACTTTGACATCTTTACCGTATTTTAAAAGAAATTGGCCGTGAAAAAGAGCAAAGCTACATAGCACACATTCTATCCCCCTTTTCTAAATGCGATAAATGCATTATATATATATATATATATATATATATATATATATATATATATATATATATATATATATATATATATATATATATATATATATATATATATATATATATATATATATATATATATATATATATATATATATATATATATATATATATATATATACAGTATATATATATATATATATATATATATATATATATATATATATATATATATATATATATATATATATATATATATATATATATATCATATTACTATACACTAGGTTTCATATATATATATATATATATATATATATATATATATATATATATATATATATATCATATTACTCACACTAGGCTTCAGTAAGACAGGATAGTTTGGATTCCAGATTCTTTAACTTGCAAACTACAAGCCTCCGAAGACATACAGTCATCTTCTTCAGGTACAAATGCACTGAGGAGATAACAGCTACACACCTAAAATTTCAAACCGAACGTCACTGGGGTGCTGAATTTCTATTGGTAGGCGGGTCTCATTGCCATGGAGGTAGTCTGTGAGACAGCAAAGGTATTCCTGGTACTCCATACAACACGACCTATGCCATGGCTTGCAGCAAAGGGCGTGATTTCTGTCTCTGGAAGCAAGCAAATATTATAGGATATATATATATATATATATATATATATATATATATATATATATATATATATATATATATGTATACATGCATTGCACATGGTAACGAGGAAAATGAAACACCCGAGTGAAATAGCTAAATCTAAGACATTTCTCAAGCAACCTAGTTTGCTTGCAAATGCTTCATTTTCTGTTAAGCTATATACTCTGTATACATACATACATACATACATACATACATACATATATGATATATACATATATATATATATATATATATATATATATATATATATATATATATATATATATATATAATATATAATATATATATATATATATATATATATATATATATATATATTCCATTTACAACTCACTGGACTTGTGAGTGATGGTCTGAGAGCAAACCCACTCACAATAATCGGGAGTCCGAGCACTGTACTGGTCAGGCTTAGGCACCTACTGACCCATTCCTTGCTGATACGGACTGTGAGGCCGTATTTCAGCCTAGACTTATCAGACCTGGGCAAGGTCTGAACTCGGTACAACGCTGTGGAAATTCGCCTTCGGTACTACTAGACTATCATAAACCAATAAAATATATCTAATAAAACAAACTGAAATAATAAACACAAACTAAAAAGAATATATAAAATTAATTAATTCATAAAAGAGTCAAATTAAACATAAATATAAAAAATATTAAAAGTAATATAAACACAAATAAAATTATACTAATGACAAAAAATATATAAAATAAAAAAAATTTAATAATTTCAAATAAAAAATATATAAAAAATCATATGATAAATATATACAATTAAATAAAAATCAAGCAAATCACTCTGTAAAATAAATATAAAATTAAATAAAACTAAAAATAAAAATGAATATTATGAAAGTAAAATAAAATAAAAATAACTCAAAGTAAAAATAGGTAAAATAAGAAAATCAATGTAATGGAAAAAATATGAAAAGTAACTGAAATAAATAAAAAATAAATCAAATAGAATAGTTATATGCACTAAAATAAATAAAATTATTTCTAAAATAAATATAAAAACAAAATACAATTATACGAACAAAATAAAATATTAAATTAAATAATACTATAAAAATAAATTTATAATACTAACATAAAATAGCCAAAGTAAAAATACATTATTCAGTAACACGAGAAATCAATAAAAGTAAAATGAAATACATACAAACTAATATATATATATATATATATATATATATATATATATATATATATATATATATATATATATATATATATATATATCCAATGCAGCTCGAAGGAAAGTGCTTGAGGATATTATAAAATCCACGTCAGAAGTTGAGTGAAAACCAGGACTTTGAACAAGTACTTTCGTAGTTTATTCTACATTTTCAATTTCACACTGAATACAAAAGAAGTTGACAGAGCCTTATATACAAAAACAGAAGGAGGGCGGGGTTACAGTTTGTTAATCTGGGCAGCATATTCTTTAAACATAAAAGACAGGGACAAAGGATCAAAGGATAATCCAGGGTGGAGATTAACATTCCTGGTGGACGTACCTTCAATATACACAGTTTTGTAGCAGATTCCTTTTCCGATGGTCGCTGACCTTGTATATTACCGTTGACTTATCCCAGTTCATCGCATGGCCTGTCTCAAGCCAATGATCTGCAATGCCATTATTTGATAAGCCTCTTGAAATGGCATATTTGTGTTAGGAGCTTCTTACTTTTAGCCCTTTTGATGCTTGACCATATAAATCTTATTACATACTTTAGAAGGAATACTGTATACAATATTGTTTGAATTGGCGGGCTATTCTTAATTAGTTTATTTCTCAAAATATTATTATATTTAAATACTAAGTTAATATCAATAGTTTTTAAAATGGGCACTGCAAGAATGAAATTAGGATGAAATTGTAAACAGAGAATATTCTTAAGTTCTTTGTTAACACTGGTTGGACTGCATTATGTCTTTTTGCTTTATTTTTACAAAGTTCTAAAAAATGGAGGGTAACATAATGAATCTCCTATTTTATCAATAATTTTAAACTCCTCTTCCAAAAATTCAGAACTACAAATTCTATGAGCTCTAAGATACATACTGGAAAATTTTGACATCTTAATTTGTTTAGCATGGTTAGAGTAAAAATGAATATATGACAAATTACTTGTGGATTTCTTATATACTTTAAAACATAAATTGGTGTTATTTCTAATAGCTAAGACATCCAAAAATTGTATACAATTATTTTCTTCATATTCTATTCTGAATTTTATGGATGGTGTAAGATTATTAATTGTTTGCAAGAAATCAGGAATATTTACATTTTCTTTTACTATACAAAAACAATCATCTAAATATCTAACCTAAAACACCTTAGAGAATAGATTTCTTGGAATAAGTCTAGACTCAAAGAATTCCATGTAAATATTAGACAAAAGTGGCGAAAGAGGGTTCCTCATAGCCATACCAAATATTTGTTCATAAAAATTACCATTGAAAGAGAATTTACAATTTTTTATACAAAAGGATATCAAATTAATAATAACAGTGATAGATTAATTCTAGATTATACAAGTCCAAATGTTGTGATAAATATTGAAGTCATCAATAGAAACTTTAGTAAATAAAGATGTCACATCAAAGCTGGTTAATTTGTCAGTACTGGATAATTCAATATGGGAAAGTCTACCACAGAAATCAACAGAGTTTTGTAAATGGGAATTTGAAATAGTACCCAGAATAGGTGATAGTAATTTAACTAAATATTTAGAAAGTTTATAACTAATAGAACTGGTTGAACTGATAATGGGCTGAATTGGAAAATCTCTTTTATGGGTTTTGATTAATCCATGCATGTAAGGTAAGGATGGGCGAATTGTTGACACTTTCTCTTTTATTGAACCGAATTCCTTTAGTATAGTTTTTATTTTAGAACTGAAACTTTTCATGACATAAGCTAATGGGTCTTTCCGTAGTTTTTTGCAAGTACTAGAATCAGATAATACGTTTTCCATTTTTTCAACAGAGCTAATTTTATCCATTATTACAAAACAATTGAATTTGTCGGCTCTAGTAATGTGCAAACTTTTATCTTTTTATCGTTTCGGAACTGCATCTATAAACCTTTTAGGGAAATTTACTATTTTATTAGGTATTTGAAGTACGCCGAAGAAAAGACCCTTAACTAAATTCATTGAAGGTGATACAGTTGTGTTTTCCTTTTCCAGTTTGGATATCTCTGAGATGATGATTGTGCACGAAATGTCATCACTAATAGATATAAGCCATAGCCTAATGCATATTTAAGATTCTGGTCCAGTTCTTTGTTCGAGAGGTTTATTACACAATCATCTTTATGTTTGTTATTCCAATCACCTATCTCAATGAGACTTTAATTTATGATCCAGGTGGCGAACTAGTTTGTTTAGCTTGAATCTAAGTCTGTTATAAATTCTGGTCAGCAGCACTGTTATCCAATCTGGGGGTTTCCTATTCAAGAAATGAAATCTAACCGTTCTCAATTTCTTGAAAACATTGAATTCGAACCTTCTTGTCTTTTCTATATGTTTCTTGAGGGACATTACACACAATTCATTAAAAGGAGATTCACTGCCCAGTCGTAACCGTCTAGGTAATAATGACTTGGGGATCACTGGTTCTTGTAAACATTTTTGAAGGAATTTCCGTCGAAGCCGAATACTGTGTGCTTTCACGAATTCCGTTGTAAGTTAAGAGAACATCTGCCAGAAAAGTGAACAGGAGTAGAAAGTTTCTCGTGGCATCCATATCCAATGCAGCACAAAGGGACGCATGCTTAAGAGTACTATAAAATCCACGTCAGAAGTTCAGTGAAAACCAGGGCTTTAAACAAGTACTTTCATAGTTTATTCTACACTTTCAAGTTCACACTAAATACAAAAGAAGTTGACAGAGCCTTATATACAAAAACAGAAGGACGGCGGGGTTACAGTTTGTTAATCTGGGCAGCATATTCTTTAAACATAAAAGACAGGGACAAAAGATCAAGGATAATCCAGGGTGGAGATTAACATTCCTGGTGGACATACCTTTAATAAACACAGCTTCTAGCAGATTCCTTTTCCGATGGTCGCTGACCTTGTAGATTACCATTACTTATCCCAGTTCATTGCATGGCCTGTCTCAAGCCAATGATCCACAATGCCATTATTTGATAAGCCTCTTGAAATGGCATATTTGTGTTAGGAGCTTCTTACTTTTAGTCCTTTTGATGCTTGACCAATATAAATCTTATTACAGCCTTTGCAAGGAATACTGTATACAATATTGTTTGAATTTGGTGGGCTATTCTTAAATAGTTTATTTCTCAAAATATCATTATATTTAAATACCAAGTTAATATCAATAGTTTTTAAAATGGGCAATGACGGAATGAAATTAGGATGAAATGGTAAACAGAGAATATTCTCAGGTTCTTTGTTAACACTGGTTGGATTGTAATTTGTCTTTTTGCTTTATTTTTACAAAATATTTTTTAGAACTTTGTTAAAATAAAGCAAAAAAGACAACAGAAAACAGTTGGGCTGAAGGCCTTACTTCAACAAGGAACTGTTGTATATAAACAATTAGGGTACTTTAAATGGAATATAATTACATTAAAATACTTAAATCAGAAGAATGGGGAATGACAGGCAGGTACAACAAAGTTCTACCGAGTGATCAACTATTACAGCAATTATTCAAATCCTGAAGTTCTAGGGGTAATCCTCATGAAAGGGACACTAGATTTGCTTGCAATGGCAAGGCCACAGCAAAGAGCACAAGACAAGCAGTTGTTTCCAAAGCTAACAACACCGTCTGCAATTGGGAATTCAAGCATTTACATAGGGAAATAGAGCGATTTCGGGCAAATCGAGTGTCACACATATGGTACCAAGATAACTTGATTCTCGTGCGGGATGCTTACGTTAAATTTACATACCATACTAACTAAGTCAGGTCTTTGTGAGAGATCGCACATAAGAAAAGAAAATTAAACTCAGCAAAAGATCAAAAGGTACATGAATGTTGAAAGAACCTCGAATCAGGACTTTACCATAGATGGAGCAATGGAGGGCCTTGTCGAAATTCACCAGGAATGGGGTGATGAGTTTACAGATACTGCACTGGGATAAGCTCAAAAGGAGCAAGCAAAGGGCAAGTGTGTGAGGTCTGCTGCCAAGAGGGTTCCTGAGAACGAGGCTGATTATTTCTCCTCTCCTCAGCTCTCAGACAGCACTCGGAGTGCTGGCGTCTGCCCTCGGGGGTCAAGATGCCAGCCTAGTCACGTGTCGCGACCTCCGTTTTCTGTGTCAAGGCCTCGTGGGGGTCTTCCAATCCAGGCGACTTCTGGCAACCAAATGTTCGCTGGTTGCTATGGGAGACTCAACTTTTCTCCCAGGCTTCATCCCAAAGCTGGTTCATCCGTGAGGCAGGGTTTTGTCTCCATTTGCCTTCATCTGAAAGGAGGTCTTTCAAAGCAGCCACCATGTCTACGAAAGATTAAGAGATTTGCCAAAGGGGGAAGCATGGGGAGAATTAAGAAGGGGCTGGCTTTCCTCACGCCCTTCCTCAGTTAGTTATCAGTAAGAACAATACTATATTTTACATTATAAAATAATTTGGAGGTTGAGTTGACTTACTAAGAGGTCTCCCTCATTACAATATATATATAACAAAATTATATATATATATATATATATATATATATATATATATATATATATATATATATATATATATTATATATATATAATATAATTATATAATATATATATATATATATATATATATATATAAAATTATATGTATATATATTCATACATACATGAACTATGTATGTATATACATATATATATGTATATAACAAAAATATATATATATATATATATATATATATATATATATATATATATATATATATATATACTGTATATAGTTTATTAGCGCACAACCTATGTAAGTGTGTGCATGTGCATATGTTCATGATCTAGGGAACCCCATGTTTTCCCTAAACAAACGATTGGACATGCTTGACATCTTGCAATATGAGATGTATTTGTCACAATAAACTTACAGGACAGTCTTATCATCCTAAATGCAATTAACCATTACTTAACTCGAACTAAATTACACAAGGCTTGAACTAAACACTACTCCGGTTGCACTTAACTAGATCATTATTTCGACTGAATTAATGTAGAATATTTTTCGAGCTGAACTATAAAAACACCTGATTGCTCAACTTCTAATGAAATGCAAATTAAATCTTATGCCTTATTTTTTTCCTGTAACATGACCCACATAAAGGACATCCTCCGAAAATGACAAGCCAAACGAGAGTGGCCTTTCCAAGTATTTAGGGCATGGATGAGGTTACATTATTACATCTTAGAACCTGAAAGTGATGGATACCTGTCATATTAGCGTCAGCTTGATAAATCACTGTGCCATCACTGATGTTTTACCGTGAAAGAGAATAATGACAAAATTTCTCACAGGAACTAGATATTCTTATAAGCTAAAATTTCTTGTTAAAGCAAAGTATACATAAATTTTAAACTTGTATTTGAATTCATGTTGCTAACGTCATTAAAATAAAATCATTTTGGTTTACAACAATATATATATAATATATATATATATATATATATATATATATATATATATATATATATATATATATATATATATATATATATATATATATATATATATATATATATATATATATATATACAAAATCTAAGATTATACAAGTGATCATGACATGACGTTTTCGGTGTCCAACACTGGCCTGCAACTTTTTCAAACAGACATCTTTAGGACATCAGGGAATTTGGCTGGGAGTAATTCTCTGGAATATAGTATTCAAATTTTGTGAAGAAGCTCTGTAGTTAATTGCAGCTGGGATGTAATGGATCACAAGTTGATGGGTAACAATATAGTGTCAATTACTTCCTTATCATCACAAGAGAACTAATGTCTTCAGAGCAATGCTTGCTGCATCGACTAACATATTAACTTTGCTTTCCTAATCATTACTTGGGTCTATTGTTAGGAAGTCGAATTTCCTTCAACCAAGTGGATGGTGGTTCACTTCTTCTCTGAACGAGTCATGTTTCACAATGCTTCCACCTGTGCAGATGATTCAGTAAACAGCAATAAAAATGGTGAGCACTTAAGCTGAGAACTGTGTTAGGCTGCTGAAGACGTAACTACCAACAAAAGGGGGCTTATTATATAATAAAACATCTTATTCCTGTGGTTAAGGCTGATTTTGACACGTCATGTGGATGGGAATACAGTTAAAGGTAGGTCAGTCATGTGTACAACAGAGATTCTATGTCTGGTAGTGCCTGCAACATATAAGCATGATTGGAAGATGATCAAAATTAGCTGCTGGACCTGGCAGTTAAAACCTGGTTTCCACAGCGAAGCTCTGTGCTTACACTGTTAATCATCAACCACTCATGATCCACCACACCAGTTGTAAATAACCACAAAGACTCTTCACAAAACTGAAGTACTCCACATTCCAGGGGGCTAATCCACATGATCACCAGCCAAACTCACTGACTTAGAAAGGCATTTGTTTGAAAAAGTGACTAAAATGCCATGGCCACCTATATGACTGTAAAATAAAGCAGAGTATCTGAACAGTACCACAACAAAAAATTACCTCTACGCAGGTGACCTACGGGGAAATTTTTGCTGGACAGATGGTGTGGTAATTTGCTCTTTCAAAGAATCTGTGCAAATGTAAATGTTACAGTAGCTGGATTAAAGATTTTCTAAGCAATGCAAATCTGTTGTGTATGCCTATGTTGATGAAAAACTTAGCATTCAGAATTATCAAAAGCTTCAAACTTTATCATTCACTTCCTGAAAGACGTGCATTTTTTCAATACGATCTCAAACACTGCCTTCCAATCCTCAGCATACTTATGATCAACAAAACGTCTGAATACCAAATGGGAATGTCCATTTGCAATTAGGCTATATAAAATGATCGTCATCTTCCTTATTACAGGTTATGACTTACTGTTTCGAGCAAAAGATCCTGATAGAAACTTGAGGGCTGCAGAAAGCAATTATTATCTTTAACAGTCCTGTAATGTGTCCATCCCTTGTGAAATATTAAGGTAGATAGTAACTGTTTCTCCTTTCATCATAGTATACAGTCTGATGGGCTTCTTTCAGCTATGTAATGTTACAGAAGACGAATTTCATATAAAACACCAATAGGAATACATGAGATGCAAAAGTAAAAGCTAACAATAACGACAATGAAGCCTGGGCTACCCTTGCATCAAAGGTGGCTAACAATAAGACATGGAGAAGAATGTTGACAAGCAACAGCTCTTTACAGAGAGATATAGAGAATTTAAAATTACATTGCTACTACATTTTTCCAATTGTTCAACTTAATCACATTGTTCCAGATTGTCTTACTAAAACATGTAATATAAATTATATATCAATGATCAATGTTACCCTAGGACCTCACTACAGCACCAGCACTCTCTAGAGTTAAACATTTCTTTCAGAAAATAACATTTAAATTAACTTCTCCCGTTCTATGGAGCCATGGTCCACATCACCTGGTAGCAGGTGATATGGTGCCTCTTAGTATCATCAGGAAAAGTTTTGCCTTTTTATGTTCAATGTCATTACTGTCCACTCCACGGCTTTGAAAAGTTTTTGCTTCTTACTCTCTACGGGTCTTTGGGAGAGGTCTATAGGAAAGGCAGACTTCTCACCTCTCCTTGTTCTCCCATTACCACCGCAAAAACAAAAATTAAACCTTAACTCACAGCTTTTTGTCCCCTTTCACACAAAATATTCCTGGTGAGCCTTTTCTGATGAGGACGAGGTAGAAGCGCCAGTCCCTTGGACTCCCTGAGAGCTAAATCCAATTCAAAAGCTGACAGAAACAAAAACAAACAAAAGGACAAATCGACAGAAAATTATATTAGTATTTTGAATGCTAAGCACCTGCCATGGCATTAAGATGGAAGGCAGAAAAGCTAGTGTGTACAGAAATAAGGATGCTGAGGTGGATTTTGGGAATCTCTCTGCGTGAGGGGCAAGAAAATGAAGATTTTAGAAGTGCTTTAGTGGTAAAGATTAGTGATATGATAAGAGTCGAGACGGAAATGGTAGGAGCATGTGGTAAGGATGAGTGAGGAAGAAGGTCAAGAGGGAGGCAATGGATTAGATGGCGTGACTGAGTGAATGAGGTCTCAGAGAACTAGTGTTTAGTGGAGGAAGATGCTTCCAACAGGATTAGTTGGAAAAGACTCACCAAGCCAACTGACCCTTAGCACAGGGATAGCAGTGGGGATGACCATATTTTAAATCTAGTTTGGTTCAGAAGATTACTTCATATTTTACTTGAATTTTCCTTAAAGGCCGTCACCATTAGTTTCCCAGCCAACCTGGAAATCTCTTAGCATCCATGGCAGCCATTCTTCTTTATTTTGATGCGATCCTTCCCTCTCAACCCTTTTCCCAAATCTTAGTTCCTCTTCGGTTTCTTACATATTCTCTGGGCAAAGTACTTACTAACTGGGAAGACTATTTTAGAAATTTTGAATGATGACATTGAGGTAGATAACCTTATGAGTTATCTGAAAGAATCTGGTTATTTTAATGAGATATGGTTTCAGTATATTTAATAAAGATTTTAATCATAATTATTCTTATACTAAGTATATATTTTAATATAAAAGTTTAATATGTACTTATTTTTTGTTGGTTCTATCTAATATCATTTTCATTTTTTACGTTCATATTCTAACACTGAATTTTACTAGTATGTCATCATTCACCTATTCATTATCAATCATATCATTAATTTATATATTTCACCTTCATTAAGGCACTGAATAATCCTGATGTGCTCCGGCGCTTGGTCTTCAAGACCTAAATTTCATAATCAGTCAATCTATTAGTAGACCACCAACCTGTAAATAAGGGTCCAGTCTGATTTTCCTTCCATCCTTCCTTTCCCAGCTCTCCCCCCCTCCCCCTTCACGGCACAGCTTAATTTGTTATTTGATCCTCCAATTCACTTGACTACCCTGGAAGTTCTTATTTCAAATGGCTATAAATTCTAAGTGCCTCTCATCCAAATGGGATCCTACAAAACAAGTTTCAACCTTCACTGGCCATTAAGACCTGATGGGGCGATAAATCAAGCCACTTCACAAAATGAATATGTAAAAAGCGGAAACGAGCAATCATGCCAGAGAGCAAAGGATAAATAGGTTTGTGGATTATTTGGTAACACAGCGTGTGTAAAATTTTGCATCATTTTTCTAAAACCGACTGGAGAACGATGAATTTATCAGATATAAAGATGCCCCTCATATTCCAGAAAATAAAAAGTTACATGTCAATATTTTCCTTGGAAAAAGCAAATACATTAATCCCATAGGTAATCTTCTTCAATAGCCTTAAAAAAAATATAGGCAATCTTCTTTAAGTCTGAAAAAATGTAAAGGTATACAATTTTACACCGCTGTGGATCCTGTTCAGAGAAGTGGGTGTTACTGGTCTGCTACGATTTCCGTCACAACCGACTCATCCGTCAGTAACAGTTTGAAGTTGGCATCGTAGAATCCATCCGTGAAATTAGGTTCTCCTTCGAAGAACTCTTCCTACTGTCATTCACAAGCCTTAAAAAGAATTTTTTTCCTTCAGAATGAGGATGGAAAGTGATGAAAATATATCTTCGTAACATGGGGCTAGAAAAAATTACTATTATCCTGTGTTTCTTTCATCTTTGGAAGCTGAAGTTTGACGGTGAACCTTTTACTGATGTACAGTTAAATAAACAACCTCAATCAGTTGGATCCGATTCAATACGTACGAAAAATGTACGATTTTCAGAACTGCCTTTACAAGATGTCTTCATTATCAGAAACTGCCGTCATTACCATATCAGTTATCCCATTCTTACAAAATTCAAAAGCCGTAAAATGTAAGTTCCCCCAGCCTGTATAATGATGTTCTTCTTTACTCAGTCTGCAATATTCGGTAACCATTATCACTACTGTCAGAAGCGACAGTAATGAAAGAGAGGGTCGAGAAGAAGAGTCCTAACCCTAGAGAAGTACCTTCCGAAGCTCGCATACATGCCACTTTATTCCACATGCCCAAGTAGGGGCAATTAATGACAATGACGGCAGGACGATGTGCAAGTGTTATTACAAGTAAACATTAATTGCTACACAGGAAAAAAACATGAAAACAGAATTTTCAACAGGAGGCTTTATTATTATTTATTATTATTATTATTATTATTATTATTATTATTATTATTATTATTATTATTATTATTATATGATCCACAAGACTAGGCAACCAGAACATGAATGTCCGTATGTGATGAAATGACAAAGAAAAAGAAAGTGTGCATGCATGTATATATATATATATATATGTATATATATATATATATATATATGTATATATATATATATATGTATGTATGTATGTATGTATATATATAAATATAAATATAAATGTAAATGTATATATATATATATATATATATATATATATATATATATATATATATATATATATATATATTATCATGATGCATACCAAGTACCTAGTTATTACACAACTAATCCCAGAATTCAAAAATTTACCTCACTTCAGCCAGATACCTGAACTCTCACAACAATAAAAATTACAACTGGGTACTCTAAAGGTAACAGTGATCCCTTAACAAAGTTTATCAAAACAAGTGTGAGGTATCAACAATTAAACAAGAAATATACTAGAGCAAAAGGGCATCACTCCATCAAACAACTTTAACTGTTTCCCTGGTCTTAATTCACTGCAGCAATACTAAAGGAACAAAACATGTTTATCACTTTGCCTTATGCACACGATTAATCCTATTTACTGGTGGTCAATAAATGAAACACTGTTTTTAAAAAACTCTAAATACAAAAATTTATTTTTAAATTCAAAATTTATAATTAGAATTCACAATCTAAAAAATTTACTATTACTTGAAAACAGCACAAAATTTAATGAATTCTTTAGTTAAATTATTAAACAAAGCTAAATCACAAAACTTTAATTTATCAAGAAATTAAATTAATCAAGCAAAATTTTAACTATCAAGAATTACTCAAGATTTGAAAAAAAATCTTAGTAAATGAAAATTAAATCAAGTATGCAATGTTAAATTATCAAGGAATATTTAAAACGCTAAGTAAATAAATGTTAAATCACCAATATATAAAATGTGAAAAATCAAGAAATTGCAAACATAATAACACAAAAAAATACACAAAAGATTTACTAATAATAACTTCACTAAGGCAAAATTTCCCTAATATGCCTTGTTATACCTTGATAACAATAAGTAAAATTCACTTTACCTTACACAAGCTTGTGAAAACTTTCGCGAAATCGCAGCTGCTTGAGATTCACAAAACACACTTTTTTGTCAGGTGCAGTTACAATTTTCATATATTCAGATCTCAAAAGCTAAGATTAATACCAGTGACTACACAAATATTCTACGCTGATACTTCACTCTTTTGAAGAGAGAGAGAGAGAGAGAGAGAGAGAGAGAGAGAGAGAGAGAGAGAGAGAGAGGGAACCAACACCAATGGTCTCTGAAATCAGAATGAGCAAACTTTAGGATTCCAGTAGGAAATGAAACAATCAGATTATGTCATTAAGGCATTTTGGGAAAGAGATACGAGAGAAAGTTCTAGAAAAAGGAAGGAGACGTCACTTCCAGCAAAACGTTTTGAACGCAATCAGGACAATATATGATCAGAGCAATTCAATCTTAAACATGACGCAATTCCCATGAGCTTCAGTGCAACACTTGTTCACATTTCTCAAAAGGTACACATCTTTACAAGAAAACTGTATGGAACATATGTAACATTGCAAAATCATTAGTCTTGTTCTTGTATGAAACAAAGCTTTTACAGAAATCTTAACACGACATGATTGCTATTCCCGACCTGTCAACACATGAATGAAAAGAGAACGCTCTCTTATAACTGGTGACAACAGAAGTGAAACAAGCCTTCCTACCACACACACATGTTGCTCATATGCTACGTTACTGTTAAAATGTATTATTAATTCTAAATTATGCTGTTAAGTTATCTAAATTACTAACTCTTTTGAGATCTGACATTACACTACATACGATATTTGAACAATTATTACTATTGTATACAAATAACACATGATAAATAGAAGAGTAAATATATCAAAACCATGGGATGATATAAATATCGCAAGACAATATCATGAAATTCCTCCCCCCAGAATATCAATTATCCCAGGTTTGAATCCAATGATTCAGAACGGGATAAATAATTGGCAATTACATTGTTCTTTCCAAAAATGTTCTGTATCTCTACACAGTGTGGTTACAAAATCAATCAGGGGAGCTACTACGGCTGAGAAATTTGGACAGAATCGACGATAAAATCCAGCCTTGCCCAAAAATCTTTGTAGTTGTTTCCTCGTAGTAGGGGGGATAGCCTTATAAATACCTTCTACATTAGCGTCAACAGGAGCAAGAAGGTCTTTTCCAACTTCAAATCCCAAATAGTGAACAGCTGCCTTTCCAAACTCACTTTTTTATGAGTTGACTGTTAGTCCTGCTTCCCATAGTTTCTTGAACACTTTCCTTAAAATCTTCAGATGTTCTTCCCATGTATTAGAATAAATCACAATGTCATCAAAGTACACACCCACTCCTTCTATGGATCCTAGCAGTTGATCCATCACTCGTTGGAATGTTGCAGGTGCATTCATCAGACCAATTCGCAAAACAGTGTATTGATACAGTCCAAAAGGAGCAATGAAAGCTAACAGCAATTTAGCATCCTCATCTAAGGGAACGTGATAATATCCTTTCAATAAACCTGTCTTGGAAACAAACTTGGCTTGCCCAATATTATCAAGTAATTGATCTATAAGAGGCAAGGGGTAATTGTTAACCACACTGATGGAATTCAGTTTCCTATAATCAGTACACGTCCTAAATGAATCATCTGGTTTCTTCACTAACACATGCAATGAACTTTAATGACTTGAACTGGATTCTGCTAATCCATGCTGCAACAAATATTCAAGTTTCTTTCTTCAAAACATCTCGATGAAAAGGGGATAAGTGATATGCTCTCTGTTTAAAAGGTTTTCCATCTTCTCTAATCTTTATCTCGTGCTTTGTCAGATCGGTACACCTAAGTACATCTGCAAAAATTTCAGGGAAACTTCGAAACACCTCACTTAATTGACTACTTTGCTCAACACTCAGATGTTTTAGTTTATCCTCCAAACTTTCCAATATTGAAGAATTGTTCATCTTGCTTTCAGCTCCCAATTCGTAGCCATCATCGTCCTCTGTAGATGAAGTTGTCTGTGTTATTGACACTGTTTCAGTTTTAGTCTCTGAGAAGTAAGGTTTCAAAAGATTCATATTATCTTCCCCTGCCGTTTCCTTTTGCCTGGTGTTTCAATCACATAAGTTCGATCACTTAACTTCTCTATAATCTTATAAGGACCTTGAATCTTATTGGTGAGGGGAAATCTTTTCACTGGTAAGAACACTAGAACTTGCTGTCCTACACTAAAACTTCTTTCCATTTTCTCTTGACTTATTTTCAGATTTTCTAAAGAGAATTTTCTAATTTCTCTTAACCTTTTCCTCAAGTTCTTCACATATTCTCCTTGGATTTCCTCTTGATTTTCTTCCCAATTCTCTGCAAGAATCTTTAATGAACCTCTCACTTCTCAACCAAAAATCATTTCAATTGGTGAGCATCTCATACTTTCTTCATAAGCATTCCTAAATTCAAACATCAGGGGTAAACCAGCATCCCATTCTCTTCTGACTCATAACAATACTTCGTTAACATACCTTTCAAAGTCTGGTGGAACCTTTCCAAGGCTCCTTGAGTCTCTGGATGATAAGCAGTTGATAAATGTTGTTTCACCCTTAACAAGTTCATCACATCCTGGAACAATTTGGAAGTAAAGTTCGTTCCTCTATCACTTTGCACAATTTCTGGTATTCCAAACTTGGAGAAAAACTCCACCAACTTCTAAGCAATTACCTTTGCACTTATACTTCTTACAGGAGTCGCCTCGGGATACCTTGTCACTGGACACATTAATGTTAACAGATATTCATTTCCTTTCTTTGTTTTCAGAAGCAGCCCAACTTGCTAAAGGGTTCTCCTCTAACTTCTATGGGTTGTAGGGGGGGCGCTTTCTGAATAGTTTAATTTGGTTTTCCAACTATCTGGCATGTGTGACACTCTCGACAGAACCTGCTAACATCCTTGTGAAGTCCAGGCCAGAAAAAATACTTCATAATCTTCTCAACAGGCTTCCTGATTCCCATATGTCCAGACTCATGCGCTACTGCTACCAACTGCTTCCTCAATGGATATGGAATCAAAATTTGATGATATTCACCCCATTCAGCAAATCCTGGTATATCTGCAGGCCGATGCTTCCAAATTAGCAATCCTTCCTTTAGATAATAACAGGTATGAGTTTGTTGCATCTCTTCTTGATCAACAACTCTGAAGAACAACTCAGCCAACAATGTATCCTTCTTCTGCAGTTCCATTAGCTTCTCCCTAGTCACTTGACCAACTTCAAGGGCTGAACTCTCAATATCTGCTAACTCTGCTACTGTAGTTTCACTACTGTCTTCAGGAACACTCTGACTATATTGAGTCTCTTCAATAACAACAGGATCTTTGTCTTCTTGGGAAATCTCTTCATCACTAACACTAGGGGAAACTTCACTTCCTGGAACAGCTCTTCTAAGCTCAAAGATCCTTCACCTGATCCTTCTGGTGCAGGTAAATCCTCAGTCTCTTCACTTGCAGACATAGTTCTCTTCATACTCCTGGTAGTTACACAACTTGGAAATAGGTGGGGTTTTTTTTCTCTAAATCTACCATAGGACTAATCCTCAATGGTTTGTCTGTCACTATAGGACAAGGAACAAATGGTAAACCACCAACTTCATTACCCAACAATCCCTGTCACCAATTCACACGACAGGTGAAAGCGGCATATAGGAGTTGCCTCTTCTCCTCCTATACCCTTCAAAGTAACTGAATCTCCGGCAAGATTCTTTTCCAACTGTGGGTGAGCACCACGAACTACCACACTATGGTTACTTTCCTTGACTGGTACCTGCACACTCCCTCCTTGAGTTGCCAGGGTATCTTCATAGATATATGGCTTTAAAGCCTCCAAGCTGCTCAGCCACTCACTGCTTGAGGTTACATTTCCACTGGTTGCTAAACACTCTACTTGTTTAGTCTCAGTCTTCCCAGCTGTCTCAGTCTTCCCCACACTGCTCTTTGTGATTTGCTTCACCTGCTTACCTTTAACCACTTGACCAACTGGTTTGGTCTGCTGTTGTGTCTGATAACAATCTTGACTGTAGTGCCCCACTCTCCCACACTTGAAGCAGACAACATTAGTCTTCTGTATCTGTCTTGAGAAACTGGATGATGAGGATAAATTTAGCATTCGATTGCTGAGAGGTATTACATGGCTCTGTACTGGCATTGCCACTAAAAGGGTTCCCAGTAGTAATGATCCTGAAATTTGGATGAGACCTAAAATCTGTGCGTTGTTAGTTCTGGTACTTGACTTTATAATTACTTTTGCTACTTATAATATTATAATCTTCACTCCATGTAGCAGCTTTGTCAAGTTCCTTAACCTCTCTCTCTCTCTCTCTCTTAAATAGGCTCTTATGTGTTCAGGAATTCCTCTAAGTATTGCTCTAGGGCTACTAACTCCTCAAGTTCGTCCATAGATTTAACTTTAGCAGCCTCCAACCATCGTTTGAAACATCTTACTTTGTAGGCATAATCCAAGAAAGTCATCTTGTCATCCTTTCTCAAAGATCTGAATCTTTCATTGTAATATTCAGGGGTCATTTGGTAAACTTGTAGCACATTATGTTTGAGTACCTTGTACTCTTTATACTGATCAGCTGATAAGGCTAAATCGGCACTTCTTCCTTAACCACTGAGAACACTCTGTAACAAGACTGACCATTTATCGTCTGGGCATCCCATACCTGAAGCCACTTTTTCAAAGTGATCAAAAACTCATCTGAAGCTTCTTCTGTAACTCTGGAATTAACTTCTGCACTCTTACTAAATCAAATACAGGTTCTTGAGTACCTTGGATGGGGTTAGACGGTGTTACAGGTAATGTGGATCAAGCTATTATTAACTCCATCTCCCTTTCATGTCTAGCTCTTTCTCTTTCTTCCTCTGCTGCTTTTTCTTCTTCTCTTTCTTTTCTTTCTCTTTTCTCTCTGTCTTCTCTTTCAATTAAAAGACCTGGGTTCGATACTGATGTGAGTCACAAATTTATTTCTGTTGCACACATGATTGTGTGTTGATTATTTCTATCTTATTCACTCAGAAGGGATAATTCGAATGAAATGCTGTCAATTGGGTCATTGCTGAGTTGGAAAGTTGGGGAAAACACACTGGTATGCAAGCAGTTAGCTTGCCCAGGTAATTCCTTGGGTGCAGTTGCCCTCAGGTTCCAACTTGTATGCCCTAGTGGGCAGCGCCCTTGCCTTTCAATTGAAAGACCTGGGTTCGATCCTGATGTGAGTCAGAAATTTATGTGTGTATGTATGTATATATATGTATATATATATATATATATATATATATATATATATATATATATATATATATATATATATATATATATATATATATATATTATAAATATTTTATTATCAGCTCGACCTCCCTTCCTTGCTTTAATCAAAATATAATAGCTCTCTCTTTGTTAAAGTAAGAGGGCATACCATGTAAGCAGAAGCAAGTGAGCAGTTGTTGCTTTGACCAAATCCCAACCATCAAAAGGGGTAGGAATTTTAGTTTAGATGGATATCAGACAAGATAGGTTTTGCTAGGACCAACCTTAGCTAGACTGTACCCTAATCTCACTTTTCTATGACCAAAGTACCGGTGAGTTTTTTGTCATTTCACAGACACTACGTGAACCCACACCAAGTTAGCTTGTGGGAGGAGCCAAGACCAGTGGCGACCCAGGCCCCCAATAGCTTCAAAATGAGATGCAGAGTAACAGCCAAGGGAACCGGGAATGTTTCGGGGAGCCCACTTAACCTTTATCTCAGTCTCGAATGTGGGAAAAGACTTGCCATCCCAACGGATCACTGTATTATCTAATCCAGTGGTAAGTCTAAAGGTGACAATTACTCCCATTTCTCTTTCCCTTAAACTTAAACTCTCATTTTCGTGTTTCAAGCTTCCCTCTCTTAAATAGTCACTGACTAGGCAAATCCTAGCAAAACCATATCCCATTTACGAAGTTAAATATATTACATACAGTTATTGCTGCCTAGTGGAATTGCATAAATTATCCCCCATGGTGTTAAAGTAATATTCTTGATCTAAGATTCATCCCTCGCAGTCAATTAATGACAAGTGGTAGTTTTCTTGATACTGGAATGCTATCTGGATGCGTCTCTTTCAGAAGTGTGCATGCCTTGGACCTGGCCACCCTCTTGTTTGGAGAAGAATTAGCATCCCTGATACCAACATCCTCAATTCACACACTTGCAATTGCCTTATAAGACGTGCCACAAGAGGCTCCGCGCCATTGCATTATTCACCCCTTTATGTTGAAATATCTTGTGTCCAAAGTGGGATGAAGTTGGAGCTGTTGTTAGCTCCCGTTAGAAATCAGTTAATATTTTATTTTGTTGAAACTAGTTGTTTGAGAAATGTTGTTGATTTAGTTCATGTATTCACAATAAATTGTTATATTCAGTTATCTAGTCTCAACTGGTGACCTAATCTAGTTATGTTAAATTATCTGTCTTTTTTTAGGTAACTTTCAGCCTTAATTGATAGGATTACATGGGTCTTAGGTTACACAAGGCAATATAAATAAAAAAAGTAATAATTGACCTCATCAGCCGAATGACCCAGTAACAGTGTTGACACCTTGCTGATATTTCTCTGAATAAAAGTAGCATTCTCTAATTAATTCACAGAGATAAAGAACTTGGAATCAGATTAAATACGAATTAATTCAAAGATAAAAAGTCAGATCATATTAACTTCATGCTAAATTCTCCCAAACCATGATACAGGCCAAGGTAAGTAATATTCAGAATACCAATGTTATAATAATGGTAGGAAAGTGTGCATTAAATGAGAGGGGCTATACGTTACAATTTACAATAATAAGGAAATGTTTACCATGTTTTGAACACTGCCTGTCAGAGCAGCATACCAGTCAAGGTCATAATAAGTAACCAAGTCAAGGTTTAACATTTTGCTATTCGCCAGCCAATGATTAATCCACGATATTAAATTTTTGAACAATTTAGCTATTGCATGATAGTTTTTGGAGGGCGTGTACCTAGCGCTTCTCTCGTAAGATAGGACGGACAATTTACAAATCCATAGGATATTTCTTACAAAGCAGCAACCATGTCAGTCCTACAGAGAAGCGTCATGAAGAGAATTACTTTCCCTCATGTGAAATCATATTAAATTTCTTTTCCATTAATATTGTACATGAACTGTAACAAATTTCATAATTTGCCTTTTACATTAACATAAATCAGACCAGTAAGGATGTCCGTGTCTATTCCTTTGTATCGTGAAGGGACCATCAGTAAGCATGGCAGCCGAGGGTAAAAATTAATTACAACATCTTTGTAACGTGAAACAACTCGCATTTGTGGTATTTTAAGTTAAAACTTGCATTCCCACATAAGCTTCATTCGCTTTGTAAGAGGAATTCGAGTGCTTTCCAAATAGCCTGGAGATTTGTATTCCTCCACCAGCAGACTTCCCCCTCAACTTGCTCCCAGTAAGGGTGTTTTGTTTTGAGCCATCAGCTGTGTGTGGTCACATGACCCATCCGCCATCTTAAGAAGGGTTGCCCGCGACCTGTAGCCGCCATCTTAAATCTTTGTTGTTATTGTTTACCTGTGTGACATCACGAATAACATCTGCCTCATATGCTTGACTTAGCAAACTACTTTGTCTCGCGCATTACCATACTCGCAAATCTTATAAAAAAATATACTTTAATTAAAGGGAAAACTACGCATAGGATTTGATGCAACAGGTAAACGAAAGTTAATAATTTAGCCAGGGGATAATATATTTAGGAAATGTAACAAAAGTTCCTACACAAATATACACTTCTGCAGGGAATTATAAATAAAATGAAACTCATAATTTAACCATACTTACCAACCTAAGAATTAAAGAATTTTATCAAGAATTAATAAGAGCATGGTAGTTAGGGCACGCTAATATTGGCAAGACAACCCATTACCTAACATAAACAAAGTAAGAAGTATTTCAAAAGAAGAAACCCTGCTAGTGCATTTACAATTTTCTTGATTTACTCAGGCAGTGCAAACTTTGCTTACTGGATACTTTTCTCTCTCTCTCTCTCTCTCTCTCTCTCTCTCTCTCTCTCTCTCTCTCTCTCTCTCTCTCTCTCTCTCTCTTCCATTTCTTTTATCCATTTACGTAAGCTTTAAAGACAGCTCAGAAGTGTACATGCACCGTCTTCATTGAAAGAATGGGCCAACATAGGAATAATTAATTAAAAACAAATAAAAAGATATACCTCTTTCCCACAGATAGATGAGGATAAGTTAAGATTAACCACAGTTATTGAAAACTGTCTGCCACGAGTGGGGTCTTCTATCCAAACTCAAGCATAAGTCTTCCTCCCTCTGCATGAAAGGAAGTAGCACAGCTAGTACTAGGAACTAGTCACCCACAAGGGCCAAAACAACCACAACTGATTTTTCTTTTCCACAGTGCCACTAATCTGAGGCACTGTCACAAACTGAAGCGCTTATCTATCTGTTTCTTCTTACCTTTCCTTTTTCTCCTATTTATTGGTTACAATCTGCTTGAGCTGAGTGCATTTTCCCCTTGGTAAAATTAGTTGTACTCCCAGACAGTGTTGATTCCTAGGAACGCACTGGCACCGCACCATAGTGCTGCCCAAAGACAACAGTCCTTTGTGACTACACAAGCTACACCTGTACCTAGAGATACAGAGTGCCATCAGTGTGACCTTTGCATGGCACACTCAGCCACAGTGCCACCTTATTAAAAAGGTGTGCCACCTCACTGAAGTGTCACCCAAATCTGAGTGACACTTCCCCAATTCTAAAGTACATCCAGTCATCCCAAGTAGATGCCCTTACCTACCAGAACTATGGCAATATAACATTACAGAACCTTCATGGGTCTGAGGAAGGAGGCAGGTCTCACAGGGGCAAGAACTCGTCAAGTGGGTCAAGAAACAGCTGGATGACTTAGCCAAGCAAGAGAGGGATGAAAGAGCAGAACAGAGGCGGTATGACACAGAACAGAGGCAGCTGGAAGTGGCCAGAGAAGAGTGGAGAAGACAGCATGAATTAGCCCTAAAAGAAAAGGAGCTTGAGCTGGAGAAGGCAAGAAAAGAAAGTGCTGAAGGTATGACTTCTCAACAAGCCTCCAACCCCACACCTGCTGCACCAAATGCTCCAATCTAATGCATTAATTCCCTAGTCCCAAAGTGGACTTAGGAAGAGCCAGAAGCAAGGTTGGAGGAAATAGAGTCGCTCTTTGAAAACTACAACACCACCGAGACAGAGAGGGCCTTAGTGCTTGCCAAGCACATGGAAGGAAAAGCTTAAGGCAGCCCTCGGCTCACTGGAAGAGTCAAAGAGGCAACATGGCGTAAGTTCGTAGGGTCATAATGAAATCCTACGAAATAACCCCAGAGAAATGAAGACAGCGGTTTCAAGGTCTTGCCAAAGAAGTCGGCTGGTCCTGGACTGAATGAGCCTGTCATTCAAGGACCTATTCAATCGGACCATGCTGGAGGATCTTTTCCAATGTGTGCCTGGGCCCCTTACTGTGTATCTCAATGACAAGGAGCCCACCACACTTATGGAAGCCTCCAGCATGGCTGATTCATGGGAAACCTACAATCAGTCCCACAGCACAAAGGCGCATAGTGCCACCCGGGTACCACTCAGGCTTGATTCGCCCAAAGAACAGACTGCCTAGCAAGCCTACATGCATCCACTGTAAGAAGGTGGGGCACACTGAATCTGATTGCCGCTACAAGTTGGGCAACAATAAGCAGCCTTCTATCAGCACCCAGAACTCAACCCTCTCCACCAACAGTCACCACAGGTAACCAAGCCCCAACAAAGGGCTCTTGCCGATCCTGTGGTGCTGCCGGCCACTATGGTGCTGGACATCCGGCCTGCCCAAATCATGTCCCAGCCACCAAGTTTGTTAACTAGATAAAGCACCTCATTCTCCGCGGCTGGGCCGGCAGAAGATACTTCACCCCAGTTCATCTCGGTGGCACCCCCTTAATGGCTCTAGCCTGCCTGTGGCCCTACCAGTCACGGTAGATGCTGCAGCTGACATTAGCCTGATTGCCAGGATCTAAGAGCCAGCCAGTGCCATGGCTGATTAACAAACTTGGTGGGAGATGAAATGGGTAGAGGGCCACACCAAAAGCATTTCCACAGTCAAGCTCCAGGTCACGACACCTTGGGGCATGGTAAATCATCACCTTGGCATGGTGAGTGAATCAGGTCCGGAGTGGACTTCCTCATGGATCAGGACCTCCTCTGGGGAAGTCCTTCCCCAATGCCACTTCACAACCATGCTACCTCCTCAGCGGAGGCCCCAACTGTAGGATCACCAACTCAAAGCACAGCCACTTTGACTAGTGTGCCACCAAAAGAAGAAGAACCTCCTTCTGCCTGCTGAAGTGGTCAGCAGAAGAGGCACACACAATGCAATTCCAGGCATAGCCCTCCTTCTCCACGAAAGGACGGCCAGCAACGAGGTCCTCCCTCTCCACGAAAGGACACTCAAGGGAAGCAGTACCTCTGCAGAGCGTGCAAGGTGACAGGCCACTCCATTGATTGGGCGGGCTGCCCAAATAAGCAACGCCCAGCGGACGCCCCAAATCAAGACTCCCCAAGAGCCTCTGACCTCCAGCTCGGACAGGAATCTCTGTCTCAGCCCAACTCAAGCCATCTGTGAGGTATTGCACCTCCAGACCCCTCGTCAGGCATGCCTGACCATCAATTTCTGCCAGTGCCACTTGCAAGCTCTGAGCAGTGCCATGCTCTGTCCATCTTGGACATTGAGCTACCATAAGAATTGGACCCTGTACCAGACCCAGATCATGAGTCGCATCCTCCTCCGGAGATCCAGGACCCGTCACAGCATTAATTTTAGCAACCTGTTAGCCTCCGGCACCCAACACTTCTTCCTCACCAAATCTGTCCCCAGAGGATGAACCTCTGGTGGATCGAACTGCTACACCTTCTCTGGGAGACCAGGAACTGGCCTCCTCGGATGCAGAGGTTGAGACCGCTCTTGCTCCAGTTGTCACAGCAGCCAGAGTAGGGAGCCCTCCTGTAGCCTCTGAGGTTACCCATGACTTTGCGCCCGCTAGCCCTTCTGGCCTTTCCCCAGAGTCGGTGCCTTCATCACCTCCTAGGACTGACATAGATAGGCCGTGGAGGAACCTGAAGAAGAAGAAGGGGCGGAAGAGAGACAAGTAGTTGCAAAAGCCATGAGCTCATCCTGGCATTCATGCCCTCTTGGCACAGTGTCCTTTCCATCTAAGAGTGATCTTGGCTCCTGCCCAGAGGAGGTAGTCAGCATGATCTCTGTCTTAGTAACAGCCCAGACCAGATTGAGTAAGTAGTAATAGTAACCTTGTCATTTAAACCTTGCAATGAGCAGCAGTAACCACATAAGTATATCTTGTGAAGCCAGTAATCATAACTACTGTGAATAGAGCCACTGAGCTCATGACACGCAAGGCATAATACATCAGCTGAGGCAAGCATTTTCCATATAAAGAAAAAATCATTCAAAGAACTCAGATTATATCTTTGTTTACTGTGATTGCAAATTCTAGTGTAAGGCATTGTCTACTTGTAAGAATATTGTAACTTAGCTAGTTCATTGTCATTTATGTTGGTGCTACGGCAGTGTTCTAATAGGTTATGTCACGAAAAATACAACTAAATGTACCATTTGGATAGGACTGAATATCACGATCATCAGAGGTAGCACGTAAATATCCGTGAGCACCTTTATGTAGTGTTAGGAGTCTGTAGAAAATAAGTGATTACAGCTCATACCCCATTCTAGAGTCAGGTAGATCCTTAGCTAGTTGCATTGCAAGGGCAAAATCTGTTCAGGGGAAAAGAGTAAAGTAACTGAGGCGAACAGCTTACGTAGTACAGACCGTCATGCCCGAAAGGGAGTGAAGGTCTTTTTAAGGGGGGGGAGCTATTATAGATCTTTTATTAGCAGTTCGATCTCCCTTCCTTGCTTTAATCAAAACATAAAAGCCTTCTCTTTGTTAAAGTAAGAGGGCATACCATTTAGGCAGAAGCAAGCAAGCAGGAGTTGTTTTGACCAAATCCAAACTGTCAAAAGGGGTAGGAATTATAGTTTAGAGGGATATCAGACAGGATAGGTTTTGCTAGGACCAACCTTAGTTAGATTGTACCTTAATCTCACTTTTCTTTGACCATCGTACTGGTGAGTTTTTTGTCATTTTACAGATGCTACCTACACCAACACCAAGTTGGCTTGTGGGAGGAGCTGAGGCCAGTGGCAATCCAAGCTCCCCAAAGCTTCAAAATGAGATGCAGATTAACACCCGACAGAACCGAGAGTGTTTCAGGGAACCCACTCAACCTTTATCTCAAGTCTCGAATGTGGGAGAAGAATTGCCATCCCAACGGACCAAGGGCTTTTCATGCAATTGATCACTGCATTATCTATTCCAGTGGTAAGTCTGAAGGTGACAATTACTCCCAGTTCTCTTCCCTTAAACTCTCATTTTCGTGTTTCAAGTTTCCCTCTCTTAAACAGTCACTGACTAAGCAAATCCCAGTAAAACCATATCCTATTTATGAAGTCAAATATATTAAGTACAATTATTGCTGCCAAGTGGAATTGCATAAACTATCCCCCATGGTGTTAAAGCAATATTCTTGATCTAAGATTCATCCCTCGCAGTCAATTAATGACAAGTGGTAGTTTTCTTGATACTGGAATGTTATCTGGATACGTCTCTTCAAGAATTGTGCATGCCTTGGACCTGACCACCCTCTTGTTTGGAGAAGAATTAGCATCCTTGATACCAACATCCTCAATTCACACACTTGCAGTTGCCTTATAGACGCACCACAAAAGCTCCCAAGCCGTTGCGTTATTCACCCCTTTATGTTGACATATCTTCTGTCTGAATTGGGATGAAGTCGGAGCTGTTGTTAGCTCCCGTAAGAAATCAGTTAATATTTTACTTTGTTGAAACTAGTTGTTTGAGTAATGCTGTTGATTTATTTCATGTGTTCAGAATAAATCGCTATATTCAGTAATCTAGTGTCAACTAGCGACCTAATCTAGTTATGTTAAATTATCTGTATTTACATATTAAGTTGTACCTATATATATATATATATATATATATATATATATATATATATATATATATATATATATATATAATATATATATAAATATATATACCAGTACATATAAGCAGATATATTTATATATATATATATATATATATATATATATATATATATATATATATATATAAATCTAGTAAAAGTATATATATATATATATATATATATATATATATATATATATATATATATATATATATATATATATATATATATATATATATATATATATGTGTGTATATATATAATATATAAACATGTATAAATATGTACTGATCACTTTCAACCATATATATATTATATATATATATATATATATATATATATATATATATATATATATATATATATATATATATATATATATATATATATATATATATATATATATATATATATATATACGTTGTGAGGGTCTTGGTTGATCATGTATTATTCAATTTACGTAATTTTTACGGCCCTGCAAACCAAGATTACACGTAACCTGCCACTTGAAGCCAAAAGTTAACCTCAAAGACAGTCGTTAATTAGCCAAAGGTCCCCAGTTAAGGGTAATTAACCTTAACAAGAATATTTGAGATGAATTTGATTTTAAACGCAACGGTTCTTCCAAACATTCGGACGCGAGGCATACAAAAGCATCAAGATTTAACCTGATTTTGCTTACCCTAAATCCTAGGTATTTTACTGGAATAACGGGGTTGAAGCTAACAATATAATAATTAGGCTTAATCTAGACTTCGTAAACACATATACATTAAGTGGGGGATGAAGGAGGAAACAAAAGAAATGCGAAATACAGAAAAAGATAAAAGAATGGGCAAAGTTTTGAACAAAAAGCGACTTTACCTTAGGACGAACGTTGTGCGCACCAACACCGCCGAGAGGGGTCTTCGCAATTGCTTCTTCACTTCACTAATAGAATAATAGAAAAAGAAAGGGGACAGGGCCACCTTCCAGACGTCTGCCCGAGACGGCGGCTAGTTTCTCTCTGAAGTTCCCTGACCGGCCTAGGTCAGAACAGTCACACCAGGTGTCCACGTTCTTGTTTTCAAAACATTCGCCAAGAGACAGGTAGAAAGGAAAAAGGACCTTAGGACCACCTATTCTTAAGGCTGATAGGGAAATTTTCCTATAGGGTGGAAGGCCTAACTTACCTATCCCATTCTCCAACGGACGTTAAGGTTTGAACTGAAGACGCTCATATATAGACGTCTTTTCCCGGTCTCAGTCAGGCTGATATTTTTACAATCAAAAGTTACGAGGGCGAACAGCAGTAATATTTATAAAAGCTCCCCCCCTTAAGAGGGCCTTCACTCCCTTTTCGGGCGTGAAGGTCTGTACTAAGCAAGCTGTTCGCCTCTATTAGGTTACTCTTCTTCCCCTGAGCAGATTAGTCCTGGTTAGCCTACCTAGCTACAGAACTACCTAACCCTAGATAGGATACGAGCTATATTCACTACTTTACCTAATTCTAATAGTACTGGAAGGTGCTCACGGTTATTATAGGCTACCTCCTACAATCATGATGTTTTTTGACCTAGCCTAGTGGTACATTCTATGAGATTCCCTAGCCTAACCTATCCTAACCCGACCGTAGCACCAACATAAGAGTTAATATTCTAACTAAATTACAACATGGTTTATGTTTAATACAATTAAAATTTACTAGTTAATTCATGAGGGTTGCCTCATATGATAAATGGGTGCCTCACTGAGGTCTTAGGCCATGCGTGTCACGAGCATCGTGGCTCATTTCACAATAGTTAAGATTACTGAAATTAGTTATGCTACTTACATGATTACTGCGGCTCGGTGGTAAGTGGAAGGAACAAGGTTACTAAATTGATGTACTGTACTTTAAGGCGGCCTAGGCTAGGTACAAATAAAAGGAAGAGATCACACTGGCTACCTTCTCTGGGCAAGGGGCCAGGATCACTCTTAGATGTTAGGGCACTGTGCCGAGAGGCACTAGTGCCAGGATGAGCTTATAGCTCGCAACTACTGGGCTCTCTTCCGCCCTTCTTCTTCTTCTTCTTCGGTTTCCTCCAAGGCCTATCAGTAGCTGGCCTAGCAGGTGATGAGAGCACCGACTCGGGGACAGGCCAGAAGGGCTAGCGGGCGCGAAAATCAGGGCAACTGCAAAAGCTGCGGGAGGACTCCCTACTCCAGCTGCTGCGACAACCGAGCGAGAGCGATCTCGACTTCTGCGTCCGAGGATGCCAGTTCCTGGTCTTCCAAGGGAGGGGTACCATTTCGATCCTCCAGGGTTCATCCTGATCAAATTTTGATCAGGCTCTCCAGTCGCGATGATCAACTGGGGAATCCTAAATCTCCGGAGGAGGATTCGCCTCATGATTTAGACCCGGCATAGGGGCCTTTTCCATTGGTAGCTCAACGTCCGTGGCGGACGAGTCTGGCACTGCTCAGTGCTCGCAAGTGGCACTGGCAGCAGTTGAGGTCAGGCATGCCTGACAAGGGGTCCGGAGGTGCAATACCTCTCGGACGACTTGGGTTTGGCTGCGGCAGAGATTCCTGCCCCAGCAGGAGATCGTAGCCTCTCCTGAAGTTTTGTTCGGGGCGTCCGCTGGGCGTTGCTTGCTTGGGCAGCCCTCCCAATTTGTGGAGTGGTCTGCCCGCTTGCACGTCCTGCAGCGGTACTGCTCCTCCTGAATCTCTTTCGCGGAGGGGGAGGACCTCTTGGTGGGCCAGCCCTTCGCGATTGGAGAGGGCTAGGCCTGAAATAGGTTGGGTTTATGCCCCTTCCGCGGACCACTTTGGTGGGCGGAAGGTGGAGGTTTGTCATTGTTGGGAGTTACAACTGGGGCCTCCGTGGAGGAGGTAACGTGGCTGCGGAGTGGCGTTGGTAACGGGCTTCCGCAGAGAAGATCCCGACCCAACAAGAAGACCACTCCGGGCCGAATTCCACCTACCACGCCAAGGCGGTGGGGTAGCGTACCCCAAGGCGTCGTAACCTGGAGTTGGACCGTAGGAACGGTAATGGTGTGGCCCTCTATCCACTTCATTTCCCACCGGGTTTCTTCATCAACCATGGCACCGGCTGGCACTTGGGCCCTAGTGATCAGGCTAATGTCTGCCGCAGTGTCTACTGTGACCGGAAGGGTCACTGGCAGGCTAGTGCTCTGAAGAGGGGCCACCGAGATGAACCGGGTTTCCAGTCTCTCGGGGTAAAGGATCCGGTGCGGACCAGCAGCAGAAAATGAAGTGCTGATTAGGTTGACAAATTTGGTGGTGGGGACATGATGTGGACAGGCCGGAGATCCAGCATTGTAGTGGCTAGCAGCCCCACAGGATTTGCACGGGCCTTTTGGATGGGCTCGGTGGCCTGCAGTAACTGTTGGAGGAGAGGGCTGAGCGGATGAATCGGGAGCGGAGTTCTGGCTGGTAGGGTTAGGCTGCTTATTAGTGCCGAGTTTGTATCGGCATTCAGCTTCAGCGTGGCCCCCCTTCTTGCAATAGTTGCATATGGTCTTGCTAGGCAGTCCATTCTTCGGGCGAGTGGAGTTCGAGAGGTAGGCCGGAGGGATGATTCGCTTCTGAGAGGTGCTATGCGACTGATTGAAAGTTTCCCACGAATCAGCCATGCGACAAGCTTCCATAAGTGTGGAGGGCTGTTTATCGTTAAGATATACCGCAAGGGGCCCTGGCACACATTGGAAGAGGTCTTCTAGCATGGTCCGATTGAAGAGATCCTCAAACGTCGTGCAGGCCAAGGAGTCGAACCAGCGCATCGGACTGGGTTTTGTGACATGCCCATTCTGTCCAAGACCAGCCGACTTCCTTGGCAAGACCTCGGAACCGTTGTCTCCATTTTTCTGGGGTTATCTCGTAGGCCTTTGTAATGACTCTATGAACTTCCACCATGTTACCTCTCTGGCTCTTCTCCAGTGAGTGAAGCGCTGCCTTGGCTTTTCCTCCATATGCTTGGCTAGTATTAAGGCTCTCTCTCCGTCTCCGTGGTGCTGTAGTTATCGAAAAGAGCCTCGATCTCCTCCAGCCATGCTTCTGGCTCGTCCTCAGTCCACTTGGGGACTAGGGAATTGATGCTCGAAATTGGAGCGTTTGATGCAGCAGGTGTAGGACTGGAGGCTTGATGGCTAGCCATAGCTTCGGCATTCTCCATTTTCGCTCTCTCAAGCTCGAGCTCCTTCTCCTTTAGGGCTAACTCAGTTTCCTTGCAGGCTAACTCATGCTGTCTTCTTCTTTCTTCTCTTTCCTCTTCATACCTCCTCTGCTCGGCTTCATACTTCCTCTGCTCGAGTCTTTCTTCCTTCTCCCGCTTGGCCAAGTCGTCCACTTGCTCCTTAACCCAGGTGGTAAGTTCCGAGCCGGTGAGACCTGCCGCCGTCCCCAGCCCCAGGAAGGTTTTATAATGCTCTGCTGCCATGGTTCTGGTGGGGAAGGGCGTCTAACCGGGTCGACTGGGCGTACTTGGGCAGCGAGGAAGTGTCTCTTCAATAATGACGTGGCACCCTTTCAAAAGGTGGCACTGTAGTTTGGGTGTGCCGTGTACAGGTCACACTGGTGGCACTCAGTATCCCTAGGCACTGGTGCAGGTTAGGTTCCAGAAGAACTTTCTCTTCTGTGTTCCCTTTTGTTTTCTTTAGTGGCACTTATGGTGCCAATGTGTGCCTAGGGACCCTCTACTGGGAGGAAAGGCACTCTACACCCCCTGCAGAGTGCAACAATTGAATGAGAGAGAAAGGGAAGGTAAAAGAGAGAGAGAGAGAGAGAGAGAGAGAGAGAGAGAAGTTATTCAAGTGATGACAGTGCTGCAAATTATTGGCACTGTGGAATAAAGTGAATTTGGTTTTTTTTTTTTTTTCTTTAAAGATCCTCGTGAGTGGCTGGTCCCAGTACCGGCCCCAGTGCTGGCCCCTTCTTTTTCAGAGGGTGAAAACTACTGTTTGCTTCGGTCTGGATAGCAGGCCTCACTCGTGACCGACAGTTTATCACTGTATCGTAATTACTCTTAACTTGTCCTCATCTATTGTGGGACAGAGGTGTTTCTTTTATTTGGTTTATTGTATTCGAATTAATTAGCCTAGTGTCGGCCGTTCTTTCTTTGAAGAGGGTCACGTACACTTAGGTTAGGAATGCTTACTTGAATGACGAGAGAGAGAGAGAGAGAGAGAGAGAGAGAGAGAGAGAGAGAGAGAGAGAGAGAGAGAGAGAGAGAGAGAGATTTTCAATCAGCTAATTTCTTGCTGCTTGAGAACATGTAAAGCAAAGATCTTATAAATGCACAATGGCATGGATCTTAATAAAATCAGATAGATGCGTCGTCTTGGCTTCCTTAGGGATGGCTTTATTATCTTAATTTTCCTGGGAGCCGACGTCACAAAAGTTTATCGTAAAATTTTAAATTCTCTTTATATGATTTTTATAGCAGGTATTTGTATAGGAACTTGTTATGGTACTCCTAACTAAGGCCTATCTTTCCCTGCCTAAATTATCTTTTGGTTTTTTCTAGCTAAGATATTGCGAGGTGGGTTCACTACGAAAGGAAAAAAAAAGAAAATGACCCAAGAGTGGCTCGGGCAGAGTCTGGTCACAACAGCGGATGACAATAACAAGGTCTTAAGATGGCGGAAAATCCCGTTAGGCCTAAATTTCAAAACCTTGGGCGGCGCGACAACATCAAATGGCGGTTCTCTCACAAACAGTTCGAACAATTTCAAAACAACCGCGCGAACACAGCGGAGGAATCCAAGATGGCGGGTATTTCCTTTTAGCACCAAATTCAAAAACAACGCACTAAACAAATGCAGGTATCCAGATTTTACTTCAAATATACCAATCATGCATAGCGTTTTACGTTACGGATGGAAAACTAAATTACCAACAACTTTGTGTCTTTTGTTATCGTATTCTCACCCGGACATTAAACAAAAGAATGAAAAGAGAAATGCTAGCCTGCCTGCGTAAATTTACGTTGTTGAACGGTACCTTTATTGTAAAATTACTATTTCAGTTCGTTTGCTACTTCACTGACACGGTTTTGAAGGATTCCCGCTATATGCAAACAATAACGATCGGAATTGCCGACGCGATTTCTAAATTACTTTGTGTACATGAAACGGGCTCCGCAATTCTGCCTTTGAATTCGTTACTTGAACGACTTGACTCACGATCCGAACACGGTAAAATGCCCTTCCTTAAACGACACAAATTGTGATTGCTCTGCTCTCGAGTCGCACCCTTCCTACCTACGGCTAATTCTCACTACCTGTTATTATAACTATTCTCTTTACTGCTTATTATTATGCCTGGTTCCTTGTTTGGAAGAATGAAATGGAGTTCGATATCTGACTTTTATCTTTGGAATTAATGTAATTTTAATTTCCTTTTCTCCAGATTCTTTCTCTAAAATGTACTTTAGATTCTACGCAAGGTCGCCAATGTTACGTGTGAGGGTCTTGGTTGATCATGTATTATTCAATTTACGTAATTTTTACGGCCCTGCAAACCAAGATTACACGTAACCTGCCACTTGAAGCCAAAAGTTAACCTCAAAGACAGTCGTTAATTAGCCAAAGGTCGCCAGTTAAGGGTAATTAACCTTAACAAGAATATTTGAGATGAATTTGATTTTAAACGCAACGGTTCTTCCAAACATTCGGACGCGAGGCATACAAAAGCATCGAGATTTAACCTGATTTTGCTTACCCTAAAACCTAGGTATTTTACTGGAATAACGGGGTTGAAGCTAACAATATAATAATTAGGCTTAATCTAGACTTCGTAAACACATATACATTAAGTGGGGATGAAGGAGGAAACAAAAGAAATGTGAAATACAGAAAAAGATAAAAGAATGGGCAAAGTTTTGAACAAAAAGCGCGACTTTACCTTAGGACGAACGTTGTGCGCACCAACACCGCCGAGAGGGGTCTTCGCAATTGCTTCTTCACTTCACTAATAGAATAATAGAAAAAGAAAGGGGGGACAGGGCCACCTTCCAGACGTCTGCCCGAGACGGCGGCTAGTTTCTCTCTGAAGTTCCCTGACCGGCCTAGGTCAGAACAGTCACACCAGGTGTCCACGTTCTTGTTTTCAAAACATTCGCCAAGAGACAGGTAGAAAGGAAAGAGGACCTTAGGACCACCTATTCTTAAGGCTGATAGGGAAATTTTCCTATAGGGTGGAAGGCCTAACTTACCTATCCTGTTCTCCAACGGACGTTAAGGTTTGAACTGAAGACGCTCCTATATAGACAACGTCTTTTCCCAGTCTCAGTCAGGCTGATATTTTTACAATCAAAAGTTACGAGGCTAACAGCAGTAATATTTATAAAAAATATATATATATATATATATATATATATATATATATATATATATATATATATATATATATATATATATATATAATATATATATATATATATATATATATATATATATATATATATATATATATATATATATATATATATATATATATATATATATATATTATAAATTTGGTAAAAGTGACCAGTACATATTAAATAGATATATGTTTATATATACATGTGTATGTATGTGTGTATATATATAGATATATATATATATATATATATATATATATATATATATATATATATATATATATATATATATATATATATATATGATGCACTGGTCACTTTTACCAGATTCACATATAATTGTAAAAATCACAGTGCCCTCTTCTCCTTTTCTTTGTGCTTTTTGGATACGCTTGTCACTGAGGATCCTAATATACA
Organism: Macrobrachium rosenbergii; assembly: GCF_040412425.1. Taxonomy (NCBI): domain Eukaryota; kingdom Metazoa; phylum Arthropoda; class Malacostraca; order Decapoda; family Palaemonidae; genus Macrobrachium; species Macrobrachium rosenbergii. Next base: position 7,155,982 of record NC_089791.1, read on the forward strand.
ACTGTCAGAATATGAAGAAATTCTGATGCTCTCCTGGGCAGATGGGTAACGTGGCCTCGCTCTGACACCAGATGTGTTCGAATCTTGCTGCGGATGTTAGAATTTCTTTATTCTTCAATATGGATCTTAGGCTTTGCAGTGACAAGCATATCCACAAAGTATAAGAAGTCGAGAGGGTAAGAGTTTTGGCGGTTAGTAAAAATGGTAGGAAAGTTGAACAGAAGAAGGATTCGATGTAAAGAGGTGGTCTCGAGGAGAAAATGAAGAACTGTGGGCTATTGAAAAGGCGCATAATTTGGGAGCTGTTTGAGGGAAAACTGACGTGCTGGTCCTTTATAAAAGAATAGGATCCGTTTCATAACTCGTGTTAATCTTGTTTTAGCAAAGATAGGATGGAATTGTACGAATGCACAGGCTGCAAGGTTATGAGTGGATGATGAAGTGTGTCTAGGTGAGTGGACGAGCTGATGAACTTTCATTGCTGACTTTATGCGACTGATTAAAGGATGCTTCCAATTGAATACCATTAAGATAGAGTTATGATAATAAAGTATGAACCTGGTAGTAACGTATGTTTTTTTCTCTCTGATGATGCCTCTGTAAAGAAAATGGTTTATTTACCACTATTACATTATTTTTGCTAATGTTAGCTTTCAAGTTTTTCTTCTTACTAACTCTTTCAAATTGTTTCTCCAAGCTCTGCACTTTTCATGTCGCTAACACTATTACCTCCAAACAACAGCAACTTCAAAATTCATCAAAGACACCTTTTCTTACATCAAAAATTTACATAGGTCATCCATCATCTGCCCTTTCGCTGACTTAACCCATCACTTTCCCCATAACATTAGTAAACAGCCATTAAGACGCATCACCCTTTCCTGGGGTTCCCTTTTACACCATACCTCAAAGTTCCCTTCTCGATTTTTTATCACGGGATTCACTTTCATAATAAAAACTTCTGGTTACTACTAACAGATTACCTTCTACATTATACTTCTGCATCATCTATCCCAGTGATTATTAAACTGGGGGTCACGTCCCCCTAGGGGGACGCCAGAAGCTTCCAAGGGGGGCACAAGCAGAGTTGCCAGATGGTGCCAATTATTTTTTTAATTTGTGATGTTACTTACAAAATTGCCAAAAACGTTATCACTGCTTCCATATATTTTCTAATCATTATCTCAAAACATGCCAAAAATTCAATATATAAGTCAATTTTAATTTCAAATCTTGTTTATGAATTGTCTTTTATTGTTATGATAAGTATAATAGCATACAAATAGACAACATATTGTTTATAGATTATAGTTGGCAAAAATTTCAGGGGTGGGGGCGTGTGGGGTCTATACATAATGCAGAGGGGGGCGCAAGGTAAAAAAGTTTAAGAACCACTGTCTATCCATTCCATCCTTAACATTCGTGGGGTCCCTCTGCGCAACTTATATCGTTACCCATTTACTGGAGAACTTTTCATCAACTTTAAAAAACTATGAATCCCTTCTCTACCCGAAATTGTTCTTCCTCTTCCAATCACTGACCTTTATTTTACTTTCTCAATAAAAAATCCGACCATGTATATGATGTCTCTATCATTATTACACTCACCCCTCATCACCCTTCCCCCATATTGTTCATATAAAGGAACCATTATTCTCCACTACAGCTCCTCTAGAGCTTTTCTTCATCCGAACAGGCCTTCAATGATATCACCAGCGGAATACCGAAACGCCTAGCTTACATTCCCATCGGTTCCTTGCTTCCTAGCATTCTTGAGTGTTGTAACTGCACTCCTTCCTTTCTTGACAGTCACAATGACAACCATTCTTCAATTTACATAGAGGCCCTTCATTTTTGCACCTTCCAGATCTCCCTCTTTCTTCACTATTTTCAACAATGTATCGAAATATTCTCTCTAGCAGCACAGAATAACATTCGCCCAAGACACCACCATTAATTCAGAGATCCGCTGGCTCATTAATATTTCTCTCTGATATTACTTCCACTGTAATTACTTTTTCTCTCTAAAATACATCCTCAAACTGCCCCATGTTTTCATTAACGCACATCTTTTGATTTTCCATTTTCCAATTCCATCAACCACTATCTAAGGCAAACCTGATTTGTAATTAGATCTTCCACTTCACTTTAATACTCTCGATGCTCTTATTTCAAATGCCTGTGAATTCTAAATGGCACTATCTGTATAAGGTAACAAGGTAACGCTTAAAATAAAAGATTCGACCTTCACTGGCAAGAACACAATCAAGGGTCAGAATACACCGTCGCTTGATATACATGAACAGCAAACTTTGCTAAAAGCTTTGTGTGTGTGTGTGTGTGTGTGTGTTTTGGGGAGGTGAAAAGTACCTTCACAATGTCAATCCATGCCCTTGAAAAGGACTCAAAGACTATCTTATACACAGGAAAAGCATGATGAATATATAACTCTTCGTAAAGAACTCTATACATATATATGAATGAATTTTATCACACCACCGTGAATCATATACAAGCATTAAGCTACAAACGTCCTTTAATACCCAATTCGCTCTACCTCGGAAATAATATATTTTCATATATGTTACCCGAAGGGGAATTTTTTCTCGTTGATAATAAGTTCATCGTCCCGCGAGCCCACGAGACGACGAACTTATTATCAACTAAAAAATTCCCCTTCAGGTAACATATATGAAAATATTTCGGAGGTAGAGCGAATTGGATATTAAAGGACGTTTGTATCTACATTAAATTCTTCGGGCCAGCGCTTCTGACGGAAGAAGAATCGCTGTTCTTCAATATTCCGACAGTAGAGTACATACAAATGAAACAGAAACGTTCTCAATTTTGAGTCGTTCTGAAACCGGTTCGGAGAAGTGAGCTTCACCTGTCAGCTACGATTGCTCTCGGTGACCGATCATCCATAGGTTTGAAGGTCTGAACTTGACATCGCATATTTCAACCGTGAAATAAGTTTCTAATCTGAAGGACTCTTACTTGCGACGTTCATAAGCCTTCAGGATTCAAATTCTTTTCAAAACAGGATGAAAAGGGCGAAGAAAACTACAGTATACTTAACAACTGAATTTCATCAGCTCTCTCATACATACTTTATAAGTTCGGTCATTCCATGTGTACATGGAACAGAAACTATTGTTTTGTAGCAAAGCAGTAGAAGAAAATTATTATCTATTTTTAAATACTTTTATTGTCAAAGATAAAAATATATCTCTCTTTGGCAGCCAGGTTTATCGGCTGCTGCAACTGTACGTCGCTATTCATCATCACTAAGTATAATGTTCATTCAGCTGCAAATATTTGATTTGTCAAGCACGTTCAGCACCTGGGATCTTTTCAGATTCCTTTGACGTAATCTGAACAATAAGGAAATTGCTGCTTTTCTCTGATTCGCATAAATAAAAATTGTGATATAAAATCATACTTCCAGCAGACATGTTCCTTTTTACCTGCCGTAATTTGAAGGGCAGGGCTCAGTTTCTGAAAGTTTGGTTATCCTAAAATTACTTAAAAAAACATCAGTTCCAGACGTGTGAAATGTCTATGGCATGTAAGCTACCGCGTTCTGGAATGTGTGATTTAGGCATAAAGCCAAGCACTGGGACCCATAGGGTCATTCAGCGCGATGATGAGAATGAATGAAAATGGAATTGATATAAATAACGAATTTATAATAGACATTCTAAAGGTCAACGCTAATAAAGGTAAACTCGAAGAGATTTAATTGGTACCGCGTTCTAGCCACACAGCCTACAAGGAAAACTGGCAACTCCCCCTGAAACTTAACGTTGCCAATTATAAACATTAACGAACTGCACTGCGCTAAGTAGTCCATAGTTAAATGCATAACAATGGCACTACCCTAAAAGGACTAAAATTAATGTCTACGGCAGAAACGACTCGACCCGTGTAACAAACATGAGCGCCTTCTGCTGCCCTAGTTGTTGCTTCACTAGACCCAAAAGTAATAGGCTGTGTGACACCGCCTTCGAAGAGAGAGAGAGAGAGAGAGAGAGAGAGAGAGAGAGAGAGAGAGAGATCTGTATCAGTTCCGATTACGAGTAACAACGGTTCGGTAGTATGATTCATAAAACATGCTTTAATCACTGATTATCTGGAAACGACGATTAACATGGTTCATAAAACATGCATTGATCACTGATTATCTGGAAACAACGATTAATATGATTCATAAAACATGCATTGATCACTGATTATCTGAAAACGACGATTATAAAATTCTTCATTGCACAATTCATCCTTTTCCATTGTGGCTAAATAACAGATATCTTTTTAATATATTAAACGGGTTTCACACTTTTCTCGGTAAGCCTACTTTGCAGTTCCTTTTATCCCCAATTAATAATGTTTTCCCTAACGATTTATCTCTTGAATCCTTCGTGGGCCAAATGAGCTTGCCTTTTCAGAGAGACGAGGCCTTCAGGCGTGCCTCTTCAGGGAGAGACGTGGCATTGAAGCGTAATTAAAGAACATGACTCTTGGAAGGTTCGTCATAGAGAGAGAGAGAGAGAGAGAGAGAGAGAGAGAGAGAGAGAGAGAGAGAGAGAGAGAGAGAGAAATTTTTTTTATTTATATGTTGCTTCCGATTAGGCTCCTCACTATTAGGACTGATGATGAGTTATACTGGAAAAAGCTAACAACACAACTTGAGTTTTTTTTTTCTTGGAGTAACATGACGCCTTTGCTCGACGGAGTCTAAAAAAAAAACAAAGTGACATGGAAGGAATACAAACGATGGAAAAGGTAAAAGACGAAACTGAAAGAAAAAATGAGAAACCAATAGAAAAATGAAAATGGGAGAGGGATAGAACAAAAAATAAGCGGGAAATGACTTACGATAATGAAGAGAAACAAAAAAATGTCTGGGAAAGGAAATACGAAAATGTACGGAAAAATGGTAAAGGAAAATTAAATTGAAAGGAGAAACGAAAATGTATGGGTAAGGAAAATGGATATGTTAAAAGTGAGGAAAATAAAGCTTTAAACATAGGGTTATTCCTATATCAGAAGGAATTTGTTGATCCGCCTCTCTGAAGCACTCATACAAACAACACAGTGTGTTTGTGGGTGGTAGGCTGCGTCCACACGACCGAGCTTTGTTCGACAAACTTTGTCCAGTGTGACGTCAGAAGCGGGTACAGTTCTGACTTTGCCCGCTGTTTCTCAGCTTCTGACGTCACATCAGACAAATTTCGTCGAACAAAGCTCGATCGTGTGGACGCAGCCTTAGTAAAGGAGTAACTGGTAGGATGAGGAAATGAGAAGTGAAGACGGCGTATAAGCATAACCAAAGGTGTGAAGGCAGCCAGGAGGGATGTGACAGAGAAACAACGTAAGATATAAAAAGCGTAGGGTGACGGTGAGCAAGTAGACTGGATATCAGACTAAATGAAGCAAATGGAGAGGCGTCCTAAATGAATGCATTCCTGGGTCGATGGAGTGAGTGTTTTGAAAATTTTCTGAACATGGAAGATTAAGTGAGGCCAGCCAGATTGATACAAAAGTAGCAAGGGTTAGCTTCAAAGGTAAGGATGCTACTGGAAATGACTGTTGAAAATATAAAAAGGGCAATAAAGAGGTTGAGAGTGTAGAGGCATCCAGAGTTAATAGGAATCACATGAGACACTGGCTAACCCAGGCACCAGTCATAGCTTGATTACGGCAATGTTCCGAAGATAGAGGTAAGAATTATAGGGGGGAATAATGTTACTTGTTATTCCAGGGAAGGTATTAAGAAGGTAAGACATCATCGATGGACAGGGAAGAACAGTTTGGTTTCGGAAAAGGGGAAGGGCGTGTGTATCAAGTGCTTGTGAAACAGTTATGGGGGAAGTCTGAAAGTACTGGGGAAAACCGTGGTATACATAGACGACAAGGAGGAAATGCGGAGGATGTTGGGAATGTATAATACAGATGATGTGCTGTTGAGAGCAATTAAGCTTTTAAAAGGAAGTGAAACGTGCATTAGATTACTTTAAGGGTTGAGTGACAAGACATCTGCAGAAGTGTGTCTGAGACATTGTGCCTCGTAGCTCTTCAATATCTTTTGGATAGAGCAATGCGAGAAATCAGTGAAGAAACACTAAATGCAGGTGGAAAGCTGTAGCATGTGGAAATAAATTATTAACTGTGTGTGGAATGGTTGATTTTTGCAAATGATACAATACTGATTGATGATGGCGAATAGTAACTGCAAACAATAGCGAAAGGGATTGAAAGTGTTCGCAGAAGGAAAACACCGAGAACAAACGTGAACAAGAGTAAGGTTATGAAGGTAAATGGAAGCCACGAAAATGGAGCAATGGGGACGGGAGAATGGAACCAACTGAATAGTGTAAGTATTTGGGAGAACGTGTGACAGTTGGTGTGAGTACAGGCGCGGCACAGAATAGTTGAAGGTACCAGGGTTGATGTAAAAGATTGGGAAGACAGGGTTGATGTAAAAGATTGGGAAGACATTTCAACTGTCGATGAGAGGCATGGTGGGAATGTCTTAAGTTTTTTTCTGAAGCAACACTCCCTAATGGAAATCAAGTGAGACTGCTGAAAGTAAATAGAAAAAAAAAGTCGAAACTGTTAAGACAAACTGCCAGCGAAGTAGGTGGAGTGAGGAGACCTATAAGTATGTGAAATGTGAGAGTAAGTAAAAGAGTGAAAATTTTGGCGTACGTGAAAGGACGAATCAATGTGTAACTTTTGAAGAGGTTTAGTCATATGAAAAGAATGGGGGACGATAGGCTGGTGAGGCAGTATCTACAACAATGGAGGAGAAAACGAAGACCTAGAAAGGGCAGGATACATATTGCAAAAAAGTATTGGAGAGGAAGGCTCTTTCTCTTCAGGAAACACAAAAGCGCGTGCAAGACAACGGTGAATTGTGCAGAGTATGTAAGGGAATCTGACATGCTGCTGATGAGACTTTTTTACATATATATAAAGTTGCTAATATAGATATATATCTATATCTGTATCTAATCTCAAACCTTAATCTTGCCTGCAAAGTTTTAATGGATAAATCGTGATTCTAAAACAGCATTATCCTGCACTGAAAAGGTTTCGTCTGAAACTAAATCGACAAAAAATCCTATTGCCGGTACGTTGAGCCTTGGATTCATATTGGAGCAACTGCTTTTTTTAGTATTCAATAGGAACGCCGAGTATAAATTTCCAATACGGACAACAAAGAGCTGTGTTTGAGTACACAATCCCAAAAATAATTACTCATCAAAAAAGTACACGTATTACCCACTACACCGTTCGCTTTTCACAATCTCTCTTTTACCAATTGTTGCGTACAGGCGAACACTGTTATTTCAGCTTCCTTTCATTTCATTTATAATCTATTTTCCCAACGAACTGTCTACCAAGTCCTGAAAAAAAGCCCACTGAATAACTCACTCGTCCTATCTAAGTGCCTAATTTTCAGCCTTATCACGAAGCCTCTGAATAAAACGCAACTTTCCTAAACGCCCGTCTTATCATATCAAATGCATTCTACCAAAAATGTCCTCAAATGCACGAGATGCCTCCAAGTTCATCATCTAGTTTAGTACCTATCATTTACCCCATTCAGAATGCATGCTAACACTCCTATACTTTCGTAACTGAAAGCATAACTTCATTTCCCAAAATAAACTTGTTCAACAAGTACCCATGAAGAATTTTATGTGAAAAGAACGATTTAAATTTCCATAATGCTCATGGAGAATTTTATGTAAATAACACCGTTGTTAATTTATATGACTACATCCTTACGGAAAGTTTCTCTCAAAATGCTAAAATTTTTGAGCTTCCACTATTGTAAGCCCTTTTGAAAGTCACAAAAAATAAAATGATAGGAATTCTGCCAACACAGTCTAAAACGGAAAATCTTACAAATGCCTGATAGCACACTACATACAGAGATACACACACAAACACCCACACACACAGATGGAGAATGTCAACTTTCTTATGAAATTCTAAAATTCCAGTACACTTTGTGCGAAGTCAAAATAGTTCCTAAAGTAAGACCCAGCTCAGCTTTCTTTTTCCAAGCACTGAAATCCACAACGGTATTTCCTTACTGAGAGAGAGAGAGAGAGAGAGAGAGAGAGAGAGAGAGAGAGAGAGAGAGAGAGAGAGAGAGAGAGAGAGAGATTGTTACATAAATATTCTAACTGGTTTTTCTCTATTCAGCATACTCTCTCAGAGCTTATATTTAAAATTTTACGACGTCCCTTTAAACCTGTCAGTATAATACCCCTAAGACTTTTTCATCATCAAAAAGGTCATAACCTCACTACCAAAATCTTACACAATCAACATTTTAAAACTATGTGTACATTACTGCTCTTGTATATTTACCAACTAAAGATCAGATGCGATACAGTTCAAATGACAAATAACAGATTAATATTGTGTACACAAACTTATTTTACCATGCTAATCGTATTTATATTTCAAATTAAATATATTTATCTTCACCTTCTTGAAATATCCATATCATTAAAAATCCAATTCATTTAAGTCATATACCAAAGGATTTTTAAAGAGCTCTCTTCCATAAAGAAGCGTTATTTTATTTTCACTGCCATTCAGAAAAAGACTCCTTGCCTTAAAGATAGACTGCTCGAACAATCTAGATACTATAACTTCACAAATTCTGAGCAAAACTGGTACAGTTCTTGACACAACATCAAATGCATAATCATACATTATATTATACACATATATATATACATATATATATATATATATATATATATATATATATATATATATATATATATATATATATATATATATATATATATTATTTAGAAGCTTCGTGATAAGGCTGAAAATTAGGCACTTAGATAGGAAGGGTGAGTTATTCAATGGGCTCTTTTTTTTCAGGACTTGATAGACAGTTCGTTGGGAAAATAGATTACAGATGGAATGAAAGGAAGAGCTGAAATAACACTGTTCACCTGCACGCAACAACTGGCAAAGAGGGATTATGAAGAGCGAACGGTGTAGTGGGCAATATGTGTACTTTTTTGATGAGTAATTAATTTTGGATTATGTGTATTCACACACAGCTCTTTGTTGTCCGTATTGGAAATTTATACGCGGCGTTCCTATTGAATACTAAAAAAAGCAGTTGCTCCAATACGAATCCAAGGCTCAACTTACCAGCAATAGGATTTTTTGTCGATTTAGTTTCAGAGGAAACCTTTTCAATGAACGATAATGCTGTTTTAGAATTAGGATCTATCTATTAAAACAGATTAAGGTTTGAGATTAGATACAGACATAGATCTAAATCAATATCTTTCACAACATTAGCAGCTTTTTATATATATATATATATATATATATATATATATATATATATATATATATATATATATATATATATATATATATATATATATATATATATAAAGAAGCTGCTGATGTTGTGAAAGATATAGATTTAGATCTGTCTGTATCTAATCTCAAACCTTAATCTTGCCTGCAAAGTTTTAATAGATAGATCCTGATCCTAAAACAGCATTATATATAAAATATATATATATATATATATATATATATATATATATATATATATATATATATATATACATACATATATATATATATATATGCAGTGTAAAAACAATAAAAACTCATGAAAATGCCGTTAATGCGGCAGAGACAATGTAAATTATTTGAAACCAAATGGAAATGACTATACAAATCAGTTCTTGGTCCAACCCTCATGATTATCAATTACACTCTGAAGCCTTTTGGGCCCAGATGCAACATGGTTGTAAACCATTTCAGGCCTCCATCGCAGAACTCCCCATTCTGCTTCAGCATGTTGCATAAGCTGCAATGGTGTCTGCTGCTCTTGTGGATCCCAGACATTCTCAATGTATGCCCACATGTTTTCCATTGGGTGAAGGTCACAAGCCTTACTGGGCCATGGCAGGACGTTGATATCTCTGTTCTTAAAACCACCAATTACAGCATTGCTTTGGTGAACAGTACATTTGTCATGCATATATACAAGCGCTCTGGGTATAAGAGGGCATATGGACATTGTTGGAAGCATCACCTCCTCCAGTATTTCTAAATATTTCTTGCTAGTGAACCTGCTGTCTATCATAGTTACTTACCTGTACCATGAGGTGAATCCATGCCCAAGAGTTACACGTAACACGACCGCTCCTCGACTCCATGTAGATGTTTTGCTCACTGTATCTGGTGACGAAATAGAACGTATGATTAAGCGATTGTTACCAAGGTGAGATTATTACAAAATATTACCAACTTGCTGTAACATGTAAGCAAAACATTTAATTCAAATTAACATGACCAGTTAAATTATTTTAAATTTTACTATTACTGTGACTATTATGAAATATTAATTTAATGTTATATTTTAAATATTTCTATCAGTCAGGTGCTGCTATACGTTTTATTCTTTTATATATAACCCAGCAGATTATTCACGAAAATGGCTAAATCGCTCATTAATAAGGATTTCGAGCTGCTCATTCACAGCAAACTAAAAGTGCTGGTCCCACACATTTGAAGAACTTAGGGAATCTCATTTTCACAGGACAAAATGGCATTTTAACTTAGTCTGCCATATTTCGTTACCAACTTTTAACCACAACAGAATAATAATAATAATAATAATAATAATAATAATAATAATAATAATAATGTCCTTTATTGCAGCTCAGGGTCATATACATGGGATATACAAATACAATATACACAATCTAGATACATAAAATAACATGATAAAAATAATAATCGGCAGGATCCACACAGTTGCTGAAGAAGTAAAAAAAAATAGAATTCATAATAATGGTAATGACAGTAATTATATGGAAAATAATAGTAAAAAATATTAAAATTATAACAATCAAAAATACAGTTTGCAGACGATTAATTTCCAGCTGGGGACCTTAGGTGGTTACAGAAGTCAGGTCCAGAAGGCTAAATATGAAAATTGAAAATTGCAAAAACTCTACAATGATATTAATCACAGTAATATCAAAAAGTAAAAATACCAATAATAACAAGAAACGGAGAAATAATAATAATAATAATAATAATAATAATAATAATAATAATAATAATAATAATAATAATAATAATAATAATAATGACAGATTCTGGAGATGACACTTCATAATTGTAAAAATAGAGAATAAGTCGTTCATGGAACAGACGCCTCATTATTCCATCTTCCCCACAATTTAGATCTTCTTGCCTCACTGCTTAGGATGCTCTGTATGAGCGAATTGCTGCTGTTTCTCAGACGGGTGATCAGACTGGACATTGTTCGCCTCACAATGATTTTCAAATTATCCAGGCGGTTTTCTATGAACATCTATCTGCGTGCCTGAGTGATAGCGAGGAGTGTTTATAAGTCGTCTCAGAATGTCATTGTGAACAACAGTGATACGTCTCATGGTCTCTCGGGTATAGTTCGTCCAAAGGGAACACCCATATATACTGTAGCAGTATGAGTAGAAGAGCAGCAGTTTCGTTTCTGGCGACAGAAGGAAAACCTCCTTGCAAACATGTTGCAAGTTGCATATAGTTTACGACGCCTCTGTTCTATGTCTGCCGTATCTTTTAGGTCGTCCGTGATAATGTGTCCCAAATACAGAAATTCATGCACGAATTCCAGACGATGATTTCCGAGGAAAATTAGTGGTTCTGCAATATGCTTAAGCGATCTCGGGAGCAGCGACATACATTGGGTCTTGGTTTCGTTGTATAGGATATCAATTTCCTCTAAATACTGGCGGCAGGTGTCGATAAGTCGCTGGAGTCCTTGCACTGGTGGGGAAATCAGAACCATTTCATCAGCGTAACAGAGGTTGTTTATTGTTGTTTTGTTGACAGTGCATCCGTTTGGGAGTGAGTTCAGTTTGACATTCAGGGCATCTGAGTACGTGTTAAACAGGTATGGAGACAGAATGTCCCCTTGCCAGAGCCCGTTTAGGGAGCCGAAGGTGTACGACAGTACGTTACCCAATTTGACACAGAGTTGCTGTTTGGAGAACCAACAACATAAAATGCCAATCAGATATAGAGGTGTGCCTCGTTGGTGCAGCTTCAGGAAGAGCTTCAGGTAGTTTACTCTGTCAAATGCTTTTCTCACATCTAAAAAACGTAGGAAAACAGGAGAGGCTGATGATAGGTAATAGTTCAGCAATTCTTTCAGGATGTTAATGCAGGTGTCGGTTGAGTGGTTTGCTTTAAAGCCGAATTAGTTGTCTGGTTGTCAGTAGTGTATAGAAAGGGGAGAAGTCTCACTAGAAGAACCGATTCAAGTATCTTCTATGCAATTGTAGTAATTGCAATCGGGCGATAATTGCCAGGGTCAGCTGCATCCTTTAGCTTGTTTTTTTATTAATGGTATTGAGTGAACTAAGAGTAGGGAGTCTGGGAGAAACTGGTGAATTATGCACGCATTGAACAGAGCAGCTAGCAAAATGTAAAATATCGGATGGCAGAATTTGAAAGCTTCAGCAGGCAGACCACCTACCTATGAGGTAGGTTGTTTATGGCATCTTTGATGTTACCTGGCGTAATACGACCGGCGAAATGAAACCGAATATTATCAGTAAGGAGGTTATTTACATCCCTTCGGGAGTCTTGATCGTTTATGCAATTCAGGATAGTAGTGAAATGATCGCCCCACATTCTTGCGATAGCCTCGTCACCAACGGTTTCTCGTACTCTCTGTGATAGCTTTTTAGTTTTGGGATTTAGGGATTGAATGTCCTTCCAAAGACGGCGGAATTCACCAGATTCTAATTTTCTAGACACTGCATCAGCTCTTAGTTGCTTTTCATTCAGTCTGCAATGCTTAAGGGCAAGTTTGAACTGTGCTCTCGCCTGCCTCATTAGCAGTGCAAAGTGTCCTTCCCTCGGGCTACCATTTTGCCTCCACAGTAGAAACATTTCTCGTGAATGTGTTTAAAGATCTTTAACCAAGTCATTCCATCCAGGTACAATACGAGAGTTGCCTTGACGAGATCTAAAGGCATCCCTGCCGGAGGCGAGTGTAGCGGAAATTATATTTGAATAGAGTTCTTGCAGATCTCTCCTGTGATGATCGTTTCTACATTTTGGGTTAGTAGTGCACAGTAAGGCATCTGCCGGTTGGGCTATTGACCGCAGCCTGGCTTCTGTGGTTTCCCTAAAGGATCTGGTTTTCTGTTGGTTTTTAAAATCCCAGTTAACAGGAGGTGGGTGATCAGTTAGGGGGTTCACAGTAGGGAGGGATGGGGTACTGAATGACACCTGTAAGGGGATGTGATCATAGCCCATTGCAAGATCGTAGCAAATGTTGCAGGTCACAACAGAATCATGAAGTTGAGGGGATGTGACGTAGTGGTCCAGCCAGGAGGTTGTAACTGTGTCCGTTCTGTTCTGTACATAGGTATAGGAGGAGGGAGGGAGGAGCATTACATCGCTAATTCGGAGAGGGTGATTTTGACAGAGGCGAGTAAGTTCATTATAGAACTGTTTTGTGGGATGAGAATTAAGGTCCCCAATTATACAAATATGATCAGCAGTAGAATCGTGAATAATGCTGGGTAACTCAGCAAGGATCATGCAGTATTGATCAAAATTATCGTTCTTTTCCCAGGGCATATAAACATTAATTATTAGGATCTTAGAGTCCCCTACTGTCACTTGAAGCCCCACCAATCTATCACTCATATAGGTCAACACATTCACCATATTGTCTAGTGATTTGTGCCACAGGAAAGAAAGGCCCCATTTCAGGCAACCAGCTACGATGTGATCTGTAACTTGCATCGATGAGGTCGAGAAAGCTCTGAAGTATTCATGCACTGAATCGCAGATGGCAAGGTCGTGAGGCCAGAGGAGCATTTCTTGCAATGCAATGATGCCTTTGAAGTTTTTGCAGAACATGTTTAAGGGAGGAATGTTCCGCTTGAGGCCAAAAATATTCCAAGAGATTATATCTAGTGTATCCATGGCAGCTCATAAAGATGGGAAATGAAGGAGTTGATCATTTGGGTGGATGGGGGATTGGCCAGCTGGGGTGGGCATTCACTCGGCTTGGAAGGATGGCTGGCACTTGTGGTAGAAGGCGAGCCTGCGCCTGAACCCCTACTTCGGGTGTCGGTACGTTCCCCTGGGGGAGGTTGGTCCCGGATTAGGTTGTATCTTGAGACTTTTATGTTAGGACCGAAATTCTCGCCTTTAAGAACATCGAGGTGGTGAAATAGGCAGGTACTCCTTTAGGCCAGTTTATGTTTAATTTTGCATGGGAGTTCGTGGGAGATAAGAAGGTCGGAGCCCGTGAGAAACTTGACTGTCTCTACTATGGCGTCTAGCTTCACCGATGACCGTAAATTGTGAATCACATGACATCTCGTCTCAGGTTTCGGGCGAGGTGATTCACAAATGCTGGGCTTTGGTTCAGCGGACACTTGAGACATTCTTTTCTTTTTTCTACTTGTCTGTGTCTGCCAGCCCCCAGTCCCCTCATGATCAATCACATCCTCATCCATGACAGGAGGTTGGGGGGGAGAGATAGGGTCAGAAGACTCATGAGGGCTGGTGATCGTAGCTGAAGATCTATCTTCCACAAGCGGCACTGGGAAGGGAGGGGAGGTTGGGGGTTCGTCAGTCCTCTCTGATAGGTCTACAGGTGATGTGGGCACTTCATCCGAGGGGGAGAGGGCAGTTCCCTCATGGGAGGGTATGGCCATCTCGACTTCGCGTCACACCCTCACTTCTCTCATGTTTTTGGGAGGCGAGGAAATAATGGATGCCTCATTCAAAGGAGTCTGGTGGCTTGCTGTGCGATTGTCTAATGATTCCTGCACTTCTCTGATTGCATCCCAGATCCGTGAAAGATTATTATTTGTTTCCACAGTTTTAAGACTGTCGAGTGATTCCTGTAATCCTTTGATCACATCCCAGATATGTCAAAATTTGTCTTGTGCTTCCTCAATTTTTTTCTGAAGTTTTGTCAATTTTTTTTGAGAGGGATTTTTTTTTAGGCATTTTCTGCCGTATGGTACACTACAGGTAGGCTTAGATCAGCAGGCCCCTTTGGAGGCAGATTGTAAGGGTCATCAGCATAGATTTCCACCGAGCAGGTCCTTAGCCACTTAGTGGTATATGATACTTTCTTGAGGGAGGATAGGCTTTTTGTGGGTCACTCCTGGAGAATGGTATCTGGCATCAGGTCTTGGCATTTTGTATATGCAGAGTCAATTTCCTCGTCGGAGATTGCTGCACTAACAGACTGTATAGTAGAATTGACATCAGAATGGTTCGATTGGTATTGGATAAAGTAAAGACAATTGTTCACAAGTACAGAGCTTGTGTGTGGGGCACAGGTATCGTTAGTGCCAGGGTCACTGGCACGATGGTTGGAGGTTGGTTAGATGACATTTTTGTGGTAAAGGGAAGGCCAAGCACTAACACATACATAGCACTCTATTACCCATTTCCCAGGGCCAACAGGCTTCAAGAAGTTGAAACTTGAAAAATTCTGGAGGCACTGATTGGGGCAGAACATAAGATTAATATATCTGCAATTACACAACACTAACCAGCTTCCGCGCCAGGTATTACGTAGAGACTCTATTAATACATTGCCTTCTATGTGAGGTATAATCACCAAGAGTGAAAAATCCTTCTTTTTGGTAAAAAGCTCAAGAGAGACCTCTAACACGCCCGCCCCCGACACACTCCATACCCCTAAACAAATGAAGTTAAGTAGAACAGGACTTACATATTTTTACATTATACCCTTATTTGCTATGGAGAAAAGATCAGCAAGGAAATATACTGCTAAATGTGAGCTGCAAACTGTAGCTGAAGCTGAGAAAACAATGTTCAAGCCGCTACTGACTAAAAATTATTGTGCATCAGCAACATGCCATTCTCGTAAACTTCGATATGCCATCAAACTCGACTGTAAATAAAATTTGAAAAAATATTTTAATCAAAATTACTGGGCATGAATGGAGGGATGAGTTTAAATGGGAATGAGCAGGTAATGTGAGTGGCTGGTCGAAAGGTGACCACATGGTGGGGTCAGCTCAATAAGGAGCATAAAAGGGGATGTGTGTCGGTCTGCTACTGGCAGGGTTCTGAAGCCAAGGTCCGCTGCCTTTCACCTTATATGACCTCGGGGGCTTATTTTCTTGTTCCTTCCAGAGGTCACTGCAATCGCAAGATGGCAGTTCAGTCACCTAGTTTTCTATGCTGGAATCTTCCAAATCCTGGTGACTTCTGGCAACTCATGTTCACCAGTTTTTATTGAGGACTCAACCTTTTTGGAAGATTTTCAGCAGGCTTTCGTCTCCATTCGTCTTTTGTCTAAAAAGAGGTAATTCAAGCAGTCATCAGGTCTTTAAAAAAGATAAACAGATGCACCAAAAGGGGGAACATGGTGAGAAATTTACATAGAGGCTGAGTTTCTCACGCCCTTCCCCAGTTAGTTCTCAATACAAAAATTACTTTTTTTAGTTTGCAAGGCAGTTTGGAGATTTGGGTTTGCTTAGTGTACGATATGTTCCTGTAATGCACTGCCGAGCATGGACCGGCAACATGTTTCCGAGTCAGTCGGCTCTCTGGTCTCTCACAATAAACTTGTCACCAAGATGTCGTCTCATTACAAACCCAACATGGCGCAGTGAGTAGGATAAGAACCATGTCATGCCCCTGATACGTCGACCACCCCAGGCCACGCCGAGGCATGCCTCTCCTGCAATGCCAAGGGCCTTGTCACGGGCCATGACGCAAGCACAGATGATAATTGCAGACCAGCAACGCACCATCCGTTCCCTTCAGGATGCCCTTCCCAGTTCTGGATCACATGCCGGCAAAGTCCCTGTTTCTGTGATGTCGTGATGTCCTCAGCAGCGTTCAGGTCCTGGAGACGTTCGATGACATGTTGGATCCACCTCAACAAGTTCCCGCTGCAGAATGTTGTCCTGCACATTAGACTCAACTGTGTGCCGGCGCTGCAACGTGCACTGGACGCTCGGTACTCAGATGCCAAATGGAATGCCCTTACTCCAGACACGGCTCTGGATGCCGTCAGGAATATAAGTGTTAGGGTCGTCAAATCAGGCAGTGCAATGGTCTGAATTCTCTGCCCTCGCACAAGGGTGCGAAGAGTCAGTGAGTGAATATTTCTCAAGGTGTACCCAAAGGCCACCGACTGTGATTTTCAGTGTCCCAAATGCAGGGAATGCTTGGCTGAATATATGCTATTACGGAAAATAATGGTAGGTCTCAGTGATCCTGTATTGACAAGGCATGTGTTTCAGGCATGTGATACGTTTAAAAGTGTCGATGCCCTTCAGGCTTTGTGTTGTACTTTTGAAGCTGCTCGCCAAGACGTTGAAAGCGTCCCACGCGGTGCGAGGGAGTCAGCTGGTGCATCGAGTGATGATGTCACAGGCAGTGATTTTGTAGAGCCAGACGTCACGGTGTTGCGCGGTAACTCGAGTGCAAAGCATTGCGGGAACTGCGGGGGACGTCATTCGCCTGGTCGAGCATCGTGCCCAGCAAAAGGTATGACGTGCCACGGGTGCCAAAAGGTAGGGCACTTCCAGAAATGTTGCAGGAGCCGCTCACCTCGAGTTCAGTGATTGATGCAGACACACACCTTTCCTCCCACCCTACAGTCAAGGTTTGTGTTTCCCATGGGAACGGGAGGTCGGTGTCTACACTCGTTGTAGCAGATACAGGAGCACAGATCTGCGTTGCCGGACCCACAATTCTTTCAAGCCTGCACGTAAAACCCCTGGAGTTGTAACCCCAAACAGGTCTGAGGGACGTAGCTAATCTCCAAGTGAGATGCCTCGGATCAACGGCATGCACCATTGAAAATAGGTGGGAGACGCACGAAGCAGGAGGTTTACTTTGTGCCGACAGCCAAGAACTTCTACATATCGCTGAATGCCTGTAAGGAGCTGGGAATAGTACCTCCTGGTTTCCCTCACCCTTCCCCTCTCATTGCATCAGCTGATGTTATTAGTGAGGTAGTCTCGCAACCTACTCCCCTCAGACAACGAAGCCAGACCTTTAACACAACCAGGGAACCTTTACCTGTGATGACGGGCAAGCAGCACCACATACACTTGGGACTGTGGTAGCACGACAAAGATGGACTAGGAAAGGGGAGGGTGGTCGAGAGAGCGACCTGTAAGGATTCTGCTTCTGAGTCTGGCTGGTTACGAACTAACTCGCCTAATCCTTGACCTCTCCCTTATACAGCCTTCATTGCCCAACTTTCCAGCCTTGGTTCAGGCTTGGGCAAAGTTCATTACTTGCCAGCTTTTTTGTCCCCCATCTTGTTGATCTACAAATATAGGTGCTGGAATATGGAGATGAACAACAGTACCCTGGGGAAATTACAGTCAGAAAATAGCGAGACATTGAGGTAGAGAGAATGGCGGAGAGTTCTTCAGTGAGACTGCAAGGGTTTTAGCGGACGCTAGTTTACAGGAATGTTCAAGACTCCCTGCTCCTCTAATGGGTGGTCTGCCTCAACTCACCGTATTTTACTTGGTTTTAAAGTCTACTTAGTTTTAAATTCATGGAACTTTCATGTGCACTTGTAAATAACAATTGCACATTACAATACATACACACACACACACACACACACACACACACACACACACACACACACATACATATATATATATATATATATAATATATATATATATATATATATATATATATATATATATATATATATATATATATATATATATATATATATATATATATATATATATATATATATATATATATACATATATATATATATATATAGGATATATATATATATATATATATTTGATTATATATTATATATTCCTATATTCATCAAATGGGAAGGCAGACATAAATCTCGTAATAGTCATTTGATTACATGTTCATTCCTGTTTTCATAATCCATGATGTCTGTATTCGGGCATTCTTGTCCCTTGCTCATTATAAATGTTTGTATATATATTATATATATATTATATTTATATATATATATATATATATATATATATATATATATATATATATATATATATATATAATATACAATAGAAGTAGAAAGTTCGTACAGGGTGACGAGACATGCACGAACTTACCGCTATTTCTTAAAGATCCCCTCCCATTGTTTTCAAAGGAAAACATTGATTTTTTTATTCGTATTTCTGTGAAAATGCCTTCCTATCTATAATGTTTCGAATACTCAATATTGGCTTAACCTTGGCACGAAAGCTGCGATATTTGCCAAATGATCGCTTGTGCACCTCACAGAGACATCCTGGAGATCGTCTGGATACTCTTCTTTCACTTTGCGAGCTTTAAGGGAGGGCTCTTTTTCCAATACACGCTCTGTTTTGCGAGAAACTCTCTCAGAAATTTTCCTGGAACGCCCAAACCTAGGGAGAACTGTTGGAATACACGACTCCCCATTTTCACGATATCTCGCCAACCACCTCTGAACTACTCTTTGCTTTCTATCTAAGTTTTCGGCTATGAGCCCAGATCTTAGCCCCTCTTTGTAAAGGGTTATGATAGCAACAATCGTATCTCTTTCCAGTTGTTTGCCTGGAGCCATGGGACTCGAGAAAAATAGCACTGAATGTCAGAAAATCACACTCGAAGGCGTCGGAATTTGTAAACAAAAGGTCGCTTACTGAAGCCCGTCAGTTTTACCGGAGTCATTTTGTCTCAGGAAATACCAGTTAAGGTGTCAAGCAGTCAAAAAATCAATTTTTTCCCTTTGAAAACAATGGGAGGGTATCTGATATATATATATATATATATATATATATATATATATATATATATATATATATATATATATAAAATATATATATATATATATAATGTATATGTGTATACACACACACACACACACACACACATATATACACACACACACACACACACATATATATATATATATATATATATATATATATATATATATATATATATATATATATATATATATATATATATATATATATATATATATATATATATATATATATATATATATATATATATATATATATATATATATATATATATATATATATATGTATATATGTATGTACACACACACACACACACACACACACACACACACACACACATATATATATATATATATATATATATATATATATATATATATATATATATATATATATATATATATATATATATATATATATATATATATATATATATATATATATATATATGTATACATATGTGTGTATATATACATATATATTATGTATACATATATTTATATATTTTATATATATATATTATAAAGTGCTTGTAAAGATTAGCAAAGCAAACTATGCTATAAAAGCGCCCGCCTTTCTGCTTTGCTTGGCCGATAGATAGGCCTTTGTCTATTTGAACCTGCGAGTAGTGAATTCTCGTTCGGGTTAGTTCGAAGCAGTACATTCGGGAGTTCTGAGAGACGCTCAAAAGAAATAATCCTTTGCCTAGGGCAGTAACTGGCTGGCGCCTTTTTCTTTGGTACAGAAGCGTGACCCGGTCAGGCCATCGCCCCCCTACACCCATCCAGAAGGAATAAAAGGCCATCGCGCCAGGAGCTCGCCCTCACACAGCCCAGTAGTGGAAGGTAGGAGGTCACGAGTGCAGACCTCGCTCCCCCCTTTCCCTCGGCGCCACATGGAGTAGCTGCCCTTTGCTTAGTACCCCAACCACGTGGCCAGCATCCAGTGCAAGTGGGGATTTGCAAATCCCAAAGCGAGCGGAAACTCAACTGCAGCCTTTCATCATCACAAGGGCGCCCTTTTCCTCACCCGACCTACAACTTGAAAGCAGTTCCTTGGTGAGGGAGGCCTTTGTCGACGCACACACGTGAACCCTGGCAGAAGACGACGCTGGATGCCGACGTCAGCCTTATGCCCCTACGATTTGGTCAAGTACCTAGAAAGAGTTGCTTAGTCACGTTATGTTCGCCCTTGTGCATTTATTAAACTTCTGAGCCTATAACTTGGTATTCCCTGAGCTTCTTGGTTCTATCCCGGCCCTTTTGTTCACTGCCTTCTTGCTCAAGTCACTAAACAAGCCTCGGGGATGTCCTTGGCGCCCTCAGCACACACCCGAGTAATTCATTCCCCAAATTCCAGCCTTAGATTGTAACCTAGGTCCTCATATCATTTCAGAAAGACGATTGTAGCAGAATTCTCCTTGGTCCGTGTTCCTGGCATTCCCAAGCTTCCCCCCCCCCCTTTCGGGAGGACTTCTGCAGCAACAATTTAACATGTTTCAGTTCAATTTCCCTTTTGATCTTGTTTGTCATGTAAATATACCTATTTTTGTATCCACGTGTCTCACGCACTTCCCTTTGAGAACAAGCCCTCAGCTCCTGTATAACTCCTTTTATTTTCTTGTTTTATATGTTCCTGGTTATCTTTCAAGGCCATTGTAGAGTAAAATACTGAATATGGAGACTTAAGAATTACCTGCACCAGGAAACATATAATAATGGCGACCTTGGCCAGTGATTCTCGTAATGATTGCATCCCCCCTCTCCCCCATTGTTGTTTGTGTTGCAATTTGTGAAATCAGCAATTAGCTCAGCTAAGCTGGATACGAGACAGATTACGAACCTTTGAAAAGCCAGCGCAACAGGCCAAGGAAATTCTGTAAGTAAACTGTTTATTTAGCGTAGTACACTTTAGCAAACATGACTAAACCTAGGAATTTTTTTTATAGTAGGGTGCATGTCAGAGGAAAACGAGAGAGAGGATCGCCAAAATTTAGCTTTTGAAAGCCTTTGCATGCGGCTTGCATGCCATTCAAGTAGGCTATTTAGGTGCTAACCCATTAAACGAATAGTGCGCGTATTCCTCCTGTGAAAACCTGTGATTTCGAAATCGAATCCTTAAATAGGCACAAGAAATCGACTGCAAACACGTGTTCGAAAGTCAGACTAGCATCGCTGACTCATTTTACTCTCTCTCTCTCGTTTAGAAATAGGGCGAAATCATATATTATGCTAGGCTAACGCGAAGGACTTAAAAGGTCAACAACCGTTGTCTCGTTCCCTCAGTTCGGGGAAGTCCCGGGTCTGTTTACCAACATTAACTTCATTCATTCATTCGTCGCAGACAACTATCCCAGTGGCCTATGAGATAAACAGAACGGGAAGGAAAACGACCTTGACCGGCATTCGTAGCCCAGTTAGGAATGTGTAAAAATTTGTTTGTTTGATTTTCTTCACTCTCCCTCGGCTCGTCCCACCAAATTGTTTTGCATTATTGGGGTCTGACATTATATGTTCTGTATTGTTCTGTTTTTTTTTGTGTTTTGTTTGTGCTTTTACTACAGCTGTGTGTGTTGCCTATCTGTTATGAATTTGGGATTGCCACCCACCTAATTGCCCTTGAGAATAACACTTCTCCCATAAGTTAGTAAAACTAGCGCTCTCACTAATCAGACCTTGTCTGTGCGGGAATTCTAGGGAGCCTATATATTCCATTCTAGTCCCCAATAAACCCGCTTCGTCGGTAATTTGGTGAGACCAATTCATTTTCAATATCGTCCCCAATAAACCCGTTTTGTCGGTAATTCGGGAGACCTATATATTCCAGTCTTGTCCCAAATTCAGCCCGTTTGTCGGCACCTTGGGAGACCCATCATTTGCTCCTTACCGTCCCCAAATCAACCCGCGTCGTCAGTAACTTGGGAGACCAAAACATTCGTTCATTATAGTTCCCAAATAAGCCCGTCTTGTCGGTAATTTGGGAGACCCATATATTCCAAACTAGTCCCCAAATAAGCCCGCCTTGTCGGTAATTGGGGAGACCTATATATTCCAATCTAGTCCCCAAATAAGCCCGCCTTGTCGGTAATTCGGGAGACCTATACATTCCAGTCTTGTCCCCCTTGGGAGACCACATATTCACCCATTATCGTCCCCAATAAACCCGTTTCGTCGGTAATTCGGGAGACCTATACATTCCAGTCTTGTCCCCAAGTCAGCCTGTTTGTCGGTACCTTGGGAGACCAAATATTCGCTCATTATCATCCCCAATAAGCCCATTTTGTCGGTAACTTAGGAGACCGGAGAATTCCCATTTCTAATTCCCCACTGTAGCCCGCTGTGCCAGGGCGGGAGATCATTCATACGTCCTTTGGGGAAAATTCCAAATTCCCACAGCTCTGGAAAATTAATTCTGTGTGTTACTTGCGTCCTCTCCCACCTGCAAAATGTCGACACGATCTCAGCATAGCGAGGATTTCAAGTTCTTCATGTCCTCCGGGAAGGAACTCAGCCTTTCCGGGAGAGAACTAAGAGACTGGGTACAGGAGAGGATGGACGCAATACAGGCAGAGAGGCAGGCTCAGGAGAGACGAGAAGAAGCAGAGAGACAGGCTCAAGAGAGACGAGAAGAAGCAGAGAGACAGGAACGAGAAGCAGAGAGACAGGAATGAGAAGCAGCGAGACAGGAATGAGAAGCAGAGAGACAGGCTCAAGAGAAACAAGAAGCGGAAAGGGAAGAAAGGGACAAGCAGCGGGCCCATGAACTCGCGCTGCTGCAACGGCGTGGCCCTTCGCCTTCCCCTGCCACCCTGGGGATGAGCGCCTTCAGCCAGACTCTCGCCTGCATGCCAAAATGGACGGAGGCCGAGCCCGAGGTGTGGCTCGACAGCGCCGAGACAGTCTTAAAGGCCTGCCCCCTGAGTGCAGCCGAACTCTCCCTGGTGTTGGGCAAGTTCCTTGGAGGGAAGGCCCTTATTGCCTACAAAGCTCTCCCGCCGGAGGAGCAGGAAAATTGGGATGTCGTCTGCCAGACTATCGCCAAGGCGTACGAAATAACCCCTGAACGCTGGAGGAGGCACTGGCGAGGGCAAGTTAAGGAAGCCCATCAGACCTGGGCAGACTGGGCCTACCAGTCCGAGCGTGTCCGTGCCAAATGGTTCGAGTCCGTGGGGGTTATGACCCTCAACGAGGCAATCGAACGGATAAAAATAGAGCACTTCCTACTCTACGCACCTCCGGCCCTCGCCATGCACGTCGCCAAGAAGGAGCCTACGACGTTGGTGGAATGCTGTCGCATCGCCAACTCCTGGGATACTCATCACCCCCAGGAGAGCTCCCTGCAGCACAAAATTACTCCACCCGCCTTCCTTTCGGGTGCCCCTCCGCTGAAGAATGGGCAATCACAGAAACCCGTTGTGTGCGGGTTCTGTAAAAAGATCGGGCATTCCAAAGAGCAATGCCAAAGTAAACCACCAGAGCCTCTTTCTCCTGGACAACCCACTAATAAGTCGCCTTCGCCCTCTGCAGGGGCAATGTGAAGAGATTTCAGCCAAACCTTTTGCACGGCGTGCAAGGTTTATGGCCACTCTTCCTCATGGGCAAAATGCCATAGAAATAATAAGTCCGGTAATCCTGCCGTCGCCCTGGCAGTAACGAATCCCGAGTGCTTAGGCCCTCCTGCCGAGGGTCCCATATATGTGGCACCTCCTCGAGGTAGATACTCAGCACGCCAGGTCAAGGCATTTGACAACTCTGGCGCGCAAATTTCCCTCATAAGGAAAGACAAAGTTCCCTATGGAGCTATCATAGACTGACGCAAACTTGTCACAATTGAGGGCATCAACGAATTTAAGATGATCCTCCCTACGGTCCAACTGAGGGTCACCCGGACCCACAGAGCCAGGACCCTTTGTCTCGCCGTAGCGAAACACATTCCAGGAGGCTATGACGTCCTCCTGGGCCAGGACTTAACGTCCCCCTCCAAACCACGACAATTCCGGAGTCCAAATTCCCCAACTAATCCTCCAAATCCGAGTCCAGTGCCCGGCACGGCATCAGTGCCAGTGCCGAGGCCTCAGCCAGATCTCCCTTTAGGGGAATCTCGGCTATCAACTCCTCTGCCAGTGCCACTTGGGCGCACTGAGCAGTGCCAATCTCCGTCCGTCCAGACAGACGAGACCACTACCACGTCGCTGCCAGTGTCAGTGCCAGAGCATGCCCCTGATCCCCCTCCAAGGGATCCAACTCCAAACACCCTCCCCTTGCCGCTGCCAGTGTCGGTAACAAGAGAGACGGGTTCTCCTGACCTCAGCGGAGGCTCAACCAAAGGCACGGATTCGCAACACGGGCCTGAGCTGGTCACCACTGCATGCGAGTCAACCCCGCCCCTCTGGCCGTCCCCTCTCTCTCGCCGCCAGCCGCAGATTCCTTCGCGAGTCATGATTCTGCCATGCCTCCCTGGGCCAATGAATTCTGCGAGCTGCGCCGATTAATGTCCAAGCTGGCGAACAAAATTCCTGTGTCAGTTGTCGCAGCAGCTGACCCAGATGGCACCCCTTGCCGCCCTTCGGCCTCGGGCCCTCCGATTCCCCGGCCAAGGACAACGGTCCAAGGAGGAGAGGTTCGCGGCGGAATTACCACGGGTGTGGGCGTTCGCAGGTAGTCCACAACGAGCTCCCGAGCTCTTCTGGCACCTGTGCAAACTTGGCATAGGGCCACCTCTTCATCTTTTGAACGTCTTGGCACCTTTCATCCAGAAGAGGATGTCAAGGCCTTCCGCTATCTTCTTCCTTTCCATTGGAATTTCTATCCCTCATCCTTCTCTGTCAATCTTCCTTTATACTTTCCCTTAATTACCACCGCAAGAGGCAGTTAACATATGGGATATCATCCCCTTTAAAATGCATTCCTATTTTAACTTTGAAGCAGTAAGAGAGACAGAGTGGGAAGTGGCACGCCCTTACGCCCATACCTTGGCACAAGGCGGGCATGTCAGCTCTTCCTAAAGGGGTCGTGCCCTTTGGGTTTCCTTTTCCAGTCCTTGGGCTGAGAGTTAGTTCTGACCGTCGTCTATTAATACATAAACAATAAATACCTCACTCTGTTATCCTTCGTTTTCTGCATATATCATTTACATTTTCATTTAATCTTTTTTTCTTCTATTTGTTAACAAATCTCGAGTCACAAGACTCCTGCCCTTGTGAGTTTTAACGTTACCCTTTTAATAACAGTGGCGTGTCCCGCCCCTCAGTAAGAGGTCACATCCTTCACTTGTCATTTTGTTTAGTTTTCTTTTTTTTTATTTTATTGAGTTATTTTGTGGAGAATTCTATCCCTGTCCAGTTCCCCTGCATTTGTTTATTTTTCCCATTCATACTTCGAGCAAGTATCTATTTATAACTTACACCCGAGTTGTAGGCCATGGAAGTAAAAATTTAGCGTTGTTTAAGTTTAGCGAATTAAAGCTCGCGAATAATCTCTTTGCCTCGCTCACTCAGTGAGCTGTCAGACTCATCACTCAATTTTAATGTTCTCGCTGGAGGTATTAGTTACTCATCGAGTTTGTACACAATCATTGTCCACCGATTGGTAAGAGGCATTGAATTTTGTTATTACAATTTCTAGTGAAGGGGATATCATTTAAAACCAATGGTGTATTGCCATTTATTCCAGCATAGCAGTTAGCAGTTGGTTGTTTTAAATTTGTTTTCATTTTACATCCTGCCTTGTATGTTTTTATTTTTTTTTGTTATTTTGTGACTTTGAAGTGTTCTTTGTTTAATTTTTTTGAGTGCCTTATCACCCTCAGTAAAGCGAGTAAAGAGTGTGTAGAATCAGCACTTATGAAGTATTTCCGCAATAAATAATTTGCAAGTAAGGGTACTTTCTTATTGTATGTTCTAAATTGCACTCTGCACCTAAAGTAAACCTTCAGTTTGTTATTGATCAGTATTGCAGCAGAGTTTTGTAAATAAAGTAAAATAACAGTTGTAGCAAAGCAGAAGATAGAGTAAAGTCGAACGTTTTCTTCGCTCATTTTTGCTGTTATCGACATTTGCACCCGCTTGAAGGTGTGAATGTTATCTTGCAGGGGGAGCTGTAAAGATTAGTGCCAAAATACCCTATAAAAGCACCCGCCTTTCTGCTTTGCTTGGCCGATAGATAGGCCTTTGTCTATTTGAACCTGCGAGTAGTGAATTCTCGTTCGGTTTAGTTCGAAGCAGTACATTCGGGGATTCTGAGAGACGCTCGAAAGAAATAATCCTTTGCCTAGGGCAGTAACTGACTGGCGCCTTTTTCTTTGGTACAGAAGCGTGACCCGGTCAGGCCATCGCCCCCCCTACACCCATCCAGAAGGAATAAAAGGCCATCGCGCCAGGAGCTCGCCCTCACACACAGCCCAGTAGTGGAAGGAAGGAGGTCACGAGTGCAGACCTCAGCTCCCCCCCTCTTTCCTTCGACGCCACGTGGAGTAGCTGCCCTTTGCTTAGTACCCCAACCACGTGGCCAGCATCCAGTGCAAGTGGGGATTTGCAAATCCCAAAGCGAGCGGAAACTCAACTGCAGCCTTTCATCAACACAAGGGCGCCCTTTTCCTCACCCGACCTACGACTTGAAAGCAGTTCCTTGGTGAGGGAGGCCTTTGTCGACGCACACACGTGAACCCTGGCAGAAGACGACGCTGGACGCCGACGTCAGCCTTATGCCCCTATGATTTGGTAAAGTACCTAGAAAGAGTTGCTTAGTCATGTTATGTTCGCCCTTGTGCATTTATTAAACTTCTGGGCCTATAACTTGGTATTCCCTGAGCTTCTTGGTTCTATCCCGGCCCACGTGTTCACTGCCTTCTTGCTCAAGTCACTAGACAAGCCTCGGGGATGTCCTTGGCGCCCTCAGCGCACGCCCGAGTAATTCATTCCCCAAATTCCAGCCTTAGATTGTAACCTAGGTCCTCATATCATTTCAGAAGGACGATCGTAGCTGAATTCTCCTTGGTCCGTGTTCCTGGCATTCCCAAGCTTCCCCCCACCCCTTTCAGGAGGACTTCTGCAGCAGCAATTTAACGTGTTTCAGTTCAATTTCCCTTTAGATCTTGTTTGTCATGTAAATATACCTATTTTTGTATCCACGTGTCTCACGCACTTCCCTTTGAGAACAAGCCCTCAGCTCCTGTATAACTCCTTTTATTTTCTTGTTTTATATGTTCCTGGTTATCTTTCAAGGCCATTGTAGAGTAAAATACTGAATATGGAGACTTAAGAATTACCTGCACCAGGAAACATATAACAATATATATATATATATATATATATATAATTTATTTATATATATATATACATATATATATGTGTATATATATACACATATAATATATATATACATATATATACACATATATAAATATATGTATACATACATACATATATATGTGTGTACATATACAGTCCATATATATTATGTATACATTTATATATTTATATATATATATATATATATATATATATATATATATATATATATATATATATATATATATAATATATAATAGGAGGATCAAAACTTGGAAACTTGGAAGCTGAAGGGGGAGAAGGCAAGAGAGTTCAGAAGTGGAAAGGGCCAGAGAAGATAGATACGTAAATGTAATGTTAGAATCCCCTGAAGAGATACAGGATGATATGACAGAGATTGTGGCTCCAGCAGCAGCAGAGCTGTGTGGGAGGGCAAGTGGTAAGCAGCAACATGAAAAAGAAACATGGTGGTGGAATCAAGAGGTTGAAACAGCTGTGAAGGAAAAGAGTATAGCCAGAAGAGGATGGGAAGAACATATCAGCTACCAAACGAGAGAGGACTATAGACGGACAAAGGGAAACAAAGAGAATGGTAGCGATTGCTAAGGGAGAAGCCAAGAGAGAGTGGTATGAGGTGATGGGAACACCAGAGGGAGAAAAGATAATCTACAGAATTGTAGAAGCAAGAAAAAAGACAGGCAGGATGTAGGAGAGGTAGGAATTATTAAAGATGAAAATGGAAATATCTTCACTGAGGAAGAAGAGGTCAGAAGATGGAAAGAATATTTTTCACAACTATTAAACACTGAGAATGATGTGAAGAACTGGAAAATGTTCCTCCAGTACAAGGACCAATAGCAAACATCAGAGAGAGTGAAGTCGAGAATGCCATAAAGAAAGGAAAAGTAAATAAAGCTGCAGGAAAGTCAGAGGTAACAACAGAAATGATTAAAGCATTGGGAAACCTAGGCAAAGAGTGGCTGCACACGCTTGGAAAAGATCTGGGATGTAGAGGAAATGCCAAGGGACTGGAATGATAGTTGGATGATTAATATGTATAAACAAAAAGATGTGTTAAACTGTGGGAACTACAGAGGAATAAAGTTTTTGGAGACTGTATTCAAGATACTAGAAAGAAGAGTAGAAGGAAGGTTGAGAGAGTTGATAGCTATACATGAGCAGCAATTTGGGTTTATGAAAGGAAATAGCACATTGGCTGCTATTTTTATAGCAAGGCAAGTCCAAGAGAATTATTTAGAAGGAAACAGGAAAGTTTACATGTGTTTTGTGGATCTTGAAAAGGCATATGACAGGGTACCAAGTAGAGTGGTTTACTGGTATTTGAGAAAGAGTTGGTAAGGTTAGTGACGATGATGTATGAGGGGGCAAGAAGCACTGGACAAAATATGGGAAGACTGAAGGATTCCCTGTGGAAGTTGGCCTCCATCAGGGATCAGCTCTGGGTCCATTCTTGTTCCTCATCATTATAGACACTTTGACATCAGAATTAAGGCACAATGAAGAACTACAGGAACTGATGGGCTAAAACGAGCCCTAGAAAAGAAAGGATTGAAAGTGAACATTGGAAAGACAGAACTAATGATTAGTAGTAAAGAAGGACATAAAGAAATAAACATTAAACTGGAAGATGGTACAGTGCTAAAATGGAACAATGAGTTTAACTACTTGGGATCAACAATAACAGAGGAGGGAGGTACTGAGAAAGCAGTGAGACAGAGAGTGAAAGAAGAGTGGCAAAAATGGAGAGAAGTAACTGGAGTTGTTTTAGACAAGAAAATGCCATTAAGCTCAAAATGAAGATTTATAAGACAGTTATCAGTTATGGGGCAGAAACTTAGGCACTTAAGAGGAAAGAGGAGGGACTGTTGGAAAGAAGAGAGATGAGGATGGTGAGATGGATTGCTGAAATATCACTACTGGAAAGAAGGGAAGGTTAAGATATAAGAATAATGTGTGGTATATCTAAAGGAGAAGGCTTGTGAAGCTCGTCTGAGGTACTATGGCCATGTAATAAGGAGAGAGGAGGTGGAAGCAATCAAGAGAGCTAAGAACATGCCAGTGATGGGAAGGAGTGTGGGACATCAGCGGATCGGATGGATGGATGTGGTGAGGAGGGATATGGGTGAGGTGGGACTGGGGGAAGAAGTTGCAAAAAAGAGAGATAGATGGAAAAAGCTGACTCAATCGGCCGATCCTGCTATACAGTAGGACTTATTTAATAAGGTCAAAAGAAGAATATTTATACACACACACACACACACACACACACACACACATATATATATATATATATATATATATATATATATATATATATATATAGACTATATATATATATATATGCTATATATATATAATATATATATATATATATATATATATATTACAGACTGCAGGAGTTTATGGAAATTGCGTTTTACGACTTCCTAAGTGAAGATGGGTCCCCAGACTGTAAACAGAAAGGATGATGGTTGCACTTACCTGGGATATTTTATATGACTTTACTGCTTAGAAGGTTGTAAAATTGGAATCAGGAATCTCTTTTACATTAACAGAGGCTTATTTACAGAAACAAGGGGTAAGAAAATAGTGTACAAGGCAAAAAATCCCCTCACAACAATGCTAATATGATATGCTCCCTAATAACAGTTACAAATTCCTTCTCAAGGTAACGGAATAAAAGCCAGGCAGTTAGCAATGATACAGTTGGGCTGATCATCGGTGCAGTGTAAGGGGTTTGGCTATCTGACGAAAAATCCAAGTTTAGCTTGGGCAATGCAAGGCAGCCATGCACAGTTTATCTTGGCATAGACAGATGCTGGGCCAGAATGGGATTCTGGAATACAGTTCCAGGTTAACACACACACACAAATAATGCAAAAAGGAAAATCCCCCATAAAAGTATTACACAAATGCACATTCTTAAATTCTAAACATTACGTAGCCCAGATTATAAATATGAGAAATCACTCAATCACAGTCTTGGAATATGAGTGGATTGAGCTTTTAAAATAAGGAACACGTGCTCACCGTCACACAAAGGGGGAAGCTTTGGAGAGGAAGGGTTTAAGCTTGAAATTAAATGAGAGAAATGGAAGGAAGTCATTGTAGAGAGACAGGTGACTGGCGCCAAATTCACTCTCGGCTAACCTATTTCAGACGAATATTTGAGCTCCAAAATACCACATCTTGGGCTTACGAACATGAAGTATGAGCCGCCACCTGAGACAGGAGATGTGGCCGGACTGGTGGCTGGACAGAGTCTCCTTGATTGTTTTCTGGAGCGGTGGGATTGGGCATCAGAGCAATGAGCCTCACCTGAAAGCAAATTCCTTGCCAGTAAAAAGATCAAAGGAATAGGGGTCTTAATGATAATGAGCCTAAGGTTTAAGGTGCTAGCTCCCCCCGAGTGGTTTACGCTCTAACGTCTATTTCCTCCCTGAGCCTACTTTGAAAACATTACCCCAAAAGGGGAGGAAATCTAGGTGTGTGCTGGTAGCAGGGGGGGTTGACAGAGGGGGATCTATTGTGTAGTAGGGCCAGGCATTTCCTGAAGGCTACGATGGCATGCATCCTGGGTTCAATATAAGTGGAAAACATCTTTGTTCTGCCATATTGGCTTGATTATAGGTTAACTGAGATTATGGATTTTCACTAGAAATTAACTAGATGGCGATTAACTAGGAGGGAGGAATGTAAATCTTTGACAATATATATATATATATATATATATATATATATATATATATATATATATATATATATATATATATATATATATATATATATATATATATATATATATATATATATATATACATACATATATATATATATATATATATATATATATATATATATATATATATATATATATATATATATATATATATATATATATATATATATATATATATATATATATATATATATATATATATATATATATATATATATATATATATATATATATATATATATATATATATATATATATATATATATATATATATATATATATATATATATATATATATATATATATATATATATATATATATATATATATATATATATATATATATATATATATATATATATATATATATATACAGTAACCTATACTTCATTCGACTATCACGGATTCACGACTTTCATGATTTTCCATATACGTATGTATATTATAAGAGGAAATATATAGCGGATTTTATAATTTTCAAAAATAGTCGCGCATTATGAAGACCAAATATTTCATTAATTCCATTAATAATTATTAATATCTGCTAGTACTGTTGGTTCATTGCATTATGACATATAATTCAGTACAAAATGAAATTAAACAAAAGATGCTTCACTGCATTGCGGATTTTTCAGAAATATTCATTGAAAAATTAAAATGAAAAATACCGCCATATATAGCCATATTGCGGAAAACAGCGATGTTTCATCATGTTACGTGAGAAGAACGGCTTTGCAATATAGACCGATATATACTGGAAGCTTCATATATACCCACAGGCACTCGGACAAGGCACGTGAGTGGTACATAAGAGAATATCTTATCACTGTTGATGTTTCATCTTAAATCACTGTAAAAATAATTAAAATCCGAATTTCATACGTAAGCAACTCAAGGATACTGTATGCAGTCTCGTCCCCAAGCTACTGTGCTGTACAGTACACACCATTTCTCTCTCTCTCTCTCTCTCTCTCTCTCTCTCTCTCTCTCTCTCTCTCTCTCTCTCTCAATAAATAATTACTGTACCATAAACTTTTATGTACAGAATTAAAAATAATTTCATTGATAAATTTGTTTCTTTTAGCAACTAAAAATTATTTTCCTAATTCTTTCGTTAGTAGTGAGCAGCTTCAGTCAGCTGATTCTCAGAACGTAAACATTACAAATATGGGACGACCTTTTTTTATGCATATTACTGTGATAGGAGATCAAAATAGTAATACAGTGTTTAAGTGCATAGGAAGTGTTTATAACAGTGTGGGAAAGGCTATACAGTAAAGCCTTTAAATATATACCATGTATATACAGTATATGCCTCACTAGGGAGGGGCCAATGCTATAATTTCACTTATCATTTTCTGGCCCCCATTATTATGCATGATAATTACTATATCACTGTATATATATATATATATATATATATATATATATATATATATATATATATATATATATATATATATACATACACTGTATATATATCTTCTTTTGACCTTACTAAATAAGTCCTACTGTATAGCAGGGTTGGCCGAGTCAACTTTTTCCATCTGTTTCTTCCTTGCATCTTCTTCCCCCAGTCCCACCTCACCCATATCCCTCCTCACCACATCCATCCATCTGATCTACTGATGCCCCACACTCCTCCCCATCACTGGCATGTTCTTAGCTCTCTTGATTGCTTCCAACTCCTCTCTTCTTATTACATGGCCATAGTGAACACTGGAAAGACAGAGCTAATGATTAGTAGTAAAGAAGGACATGAAGTAAACATTGAGCTGGAAGACGGTACAGTGCTAAAACAGAACAATGAGTTTAACTAGTTGAGGTCAATAATAACAGAGGAGGGAGGTACTGAGAAAGCAGTGAGAGTGAAAGAAGTATGGCAAAAATGGAGAGAAGTAACTAGAGTTGTTTTAGACAAGAAAAAACCATTAAGGCCCAAAATGATGATTTATAAGACAGTTATCAGGACTGTACTACTATATGAGGCAGAAACTTAGGCACTTAAGAGGAAAGAGGAGGGACTGTTAGAAAAAAATTGAGATGGGGATGGTGAGATGGATTGCTGGAATATCACTACTGGAAAGAAGGGAGATTTAAGATGTAAGAAGAAGAATGTGGTATATGTAATCTAAAAGAGGGCTTGGACATTTGAGATAGGGGAGACATGGTTCGGACATTTTTTTAATTGCTCTCTAGAAGTCAGAGTTTAAGGAGCAGTGATATCCTTGGCATGTCAAATGTAGCCTCATCATCCTACATTTACTGGTAAATGTAAAGTCGTATTTTTTACTATACTTGAAGCTATTTATCTTCAAGTACAAGTTTCAAAATGTCCGAATCATCCCTACCCATGGTGATGATTCGGACAAATAATTTGGGATGATTCGGACAATTATTATAATTGACATTTACCTTCAAGTCAGAAACAGAAATACCAAACGAAAATGTTTTATTGAAATAATCATAATCACCTTAAAAGATTATTCTCTCCCTTAGTGAATGGCAGACAGAAAATCTAATGTTTGCTGAGAATAAATGTTATAGTAGTCTTAAAGAATATTGAAACCTTCAAAACAAAAACTAAACTTGAAATATCCTTGCCACCAAATTCTTAAATGACCAAAATTTACTTGAAATTATTCTCTCTGAGTAAAAACCAAACATAAATCGTAACTCAAATACTTGAAATTTGTTGTGCCTAAATATTAAAGTTGGCCTAACGAATATTGTATCCTTTTAAAAGAAAAACAAAATTTGAAATACCTGCTTTCTTTTCATACTTGCTGAACTGTTTGGAAAACTCCAGTTATTGCCTCTTTACCAATAGAATTCATCCTCAATTTAAAATTTAAAACTATTAGCAGCAAATTTCTGTGATTATCTTAAATAAGAAACCAGGCCACCCTCGTCTAAATTGTTGATTCATTTGCTCTACATAATAGACTTTGCTACCTTTTACTGGATCTATCCCAACAAGAACAAAATCTCCCTCCTCTGGGACTTTATCAATAAAAACCACTTCTTTGTCTTCTATCTGCTCTGAGATATCAGAAGAATTATTGTTAAGATCGGCTGTCAAGATGATGAAGGTCTTCATCACTTGTCTGGGCCTCTGTATCTAACTTTTTGTATTTTTCTTTGCTTTTAATGTTCTTGAGGTATTTCATGTTAGGTGGTTGTGCAACAAGGTGGTGTAGTTGGCTTTGGCCTAACAGTCACAAAAGCCCTGGCAAAGTGACTTTCTTGAAAAACATCAGTGTAATATAGGTGAATGCCAATGGAATGGAATCTTTGATATTCACATTTTAATTTGTAATTTGGGGGTTCTATGATGGGTTTATGAAGTGCTTTATACGGGTAATGAGGGGCTAATAAATGCATATACAAAAATATAACTTAAAGTTAGTGAGAATCTGTTGTTTCTTTGTTGCAATTCTAATTAGTAAAGGTTTGCTAGGAGGGATGATCACACGTCAATCATCCCAACCCTAGAGTGTCCAATCATCCCCACAAATCATAACCATTTGATGACACCCTCAACTTCAAACCCCATTACTGGCATGTTCTTAGCTCTTCTTCATCAAGTTCCAATTCACTCTCTTCTTATAATCATGGCCATATCATACACTGGACCAATGACAAACGCTAAAAATTAGTAAAAAACAAAATTACCCTCAATCCTAAAGTAAACCCTTGAGCTGGAAAGTCCATGTGTACAGTGCTAAAACAAACAATGAGTTTAACTCAGTTGAGGTCAATTTTCAGGAAGGTACTGTACTGACCATCCCACTGTCCGAATCAAAGACCGTAAAATAAAAATGGAGATGTAACTAGAAGAGGAGGTGGAACCAATCAAGAAAAAAGCCATGCCAGTGACGGGGAGGCCAGCAGATCAGATGGATGGAATGGTGAGGAGGGATCAGGGTGGGACTAAATATGCAGGAAACAGATGGAAAAAGTTGACTCACTTAAGAGGAAAGAGGAGGACTTATTTAATAAGAAAAAATTGAGATATATGGTGAGATGGATTGCTGGAATATCACTACTGGAAAGGGAGATTTAAGATGTAAGAAGAAGAATCCCATATATATAATCAAAGGAGAGGGCTTGGGAAGCTCATCTGAGATACTATGGTCATGTAATAAGAAGAGGAGGTGGAACCAATCAAGAGAGCTAAGAGCATGCCAGTGACGGGGAGGAGGAGTGCGGGGTGTCAGCAGATCAGATGGATGGATATGGTGAGGAGGGATAGGGGTGAGGTGGGACTGGGGGAAGAAGATGCAAGGAAGAAACAGATGGAAAAAGTTGACTCGATCGGCCAACCCTGCTATACAGCAGGACTTATTTAATAAGGTCAAAAGAAGAAGTATATATGTACATCTCTCTCTCTCTCTCTCTCTCTCTCTCTCTCTCTCTCTATATATATATATATATATATATATATATATATATATATATATATATATATATATATATATATATATATATCTCTCTCTCTCTCTCTCTCTCTCTCTCTCTCTCTATATATATATATATATATATATATATATATATATATATATATATATATATATATATATATATATATATATATATATATATATATATATATATATATATATATATATATATATATATATATATATATATATATATATATATATATATATATATATATATATATATATATATATATATATATATATATATATATATATATATATATATATATATATATATATATATATATATATATATATATATATATATATATATATATATATATATATATATATATATATATATATATTATATATATATATATATATATATATATATTTTATAGATTACGAGGTGACTGAGTTTTTACTTTACTAATCTTAGCCTTCCAAAACCCCTCATAAGACCACAAACAGAATAAGTGAAAGAACAATTAATAACTGGAAAGTCACCATGTGAGAATATGTTTCTTAACACTTGATTTATTTTACACACACAACATGGAAAATTTAACAGTGGGAATGATGGACAAACCTCACTAAATTAACAGATGGAAAAAGGGCAAAACAGTAATTTACTGAGTTTATAGTTAGTGCATCAATTCACCCAACAGGGTGTCTGTAAATAGCCACTTGCAAGTGGTCAGGAAGACAATTGGCAATGCAATGACATCAGCCTCGGTACAGGCAATCGGGAACACAGAGGAACGGCTCTTAAGATCGCCAACAGGGCCCTAGTAGACTTCCCACCCCAGCTAACATTTCTATTCTCCGAAATTTTGGCTCCTTCCTGGGCATGTGCTTAATGGTTCAGATTGCAATAGGATTATTAGAATTATTTTTAGCGACACATTACACAGCAAATGAAGACCTAGCATTTTCAAGAGTAGTCCACATTTTTCGAGATGTAAACTACAAATGATAACACTCCTGGAAGTAAAATTATTCCAGATAAAACTACTAATGAAGTACTATCTCTCTAGAAGTGAGTAATGCACAAAATGGAGGGTACTGCCTTACTATACTCACTTCTTGGCAAGGGGCATGAGTTACTTTATGCACTGTTCAGAGAATTACACTGGATATAACAAGTTCGCTGTTTAAGTCTAAGGGACAAAGAATTTACTCGAGTGGTGAAATGCGAGTGAGAGATGATAAAAACAAGTCAGAGAAAAAGTACACTGGCTAACCATTTCCCTTCCAGGGACATACCGTGTTTGTTCCCTGATACTGCTTGTACACACAACCCTAAGTTGACGAGATCAAAGCTTCTCTTGGGCAGTGTCCACTAATGGAGTCACGATAGATCCAATATCAGTGAAAATGAGTTCCCGCCTGCCAGCAGTTTGATACTCGGACAAGTAGAACTTTGCCGTAGTAACAAGCAGAC
Source organism: Macrobrachium rosenbergii (assembly GCF_040412425.1). Taxonomy (NCBI): domain Eukaryota; kingdom Metazoa; phylum Arthropoda; class Malacostraca; order Decapoda; family Palaemonidae; genus Macrobrachium; species Macrobrachium rosenbergii. The sequence continues at coordinate 7,193,779 of NC_089791.1, forward strand.
TAACTGCCAATGTAGGGCACTGGGCCTTATAAGGCTTCCAATGCTGTTTGGGGCTTGGCTCCAGGCGATGTTGCTAGCAATGACCTGCAGATCAGAGAAATGGTCTTAAACCAATAAACTGAGGAAAAAGTAGCAGGAGTTGCATTAAATTTTAGGATCTAGACAGAGGAAACAGCGACCTTCTCCAGGTGTTTTCCCTGGAGAGGCATTACAGGCCCAACCCTTGAAAAGGACTGCTTGGCCACTCCTCAACTCTACCCTGTCACTCCCACCCTTGTGAATCTATGGTACCTATACCCCTATTGTCTTGATATTTTCTCCTTAAACTCTATGAGTTAACAATCCAGCGGCATAGAAAACTGTAAAAGCTCCCCCTTTAAGCAGACATTCCATTCCCTTTCGGGCTTGAAGGTCTGCATTAGTGAGCCGCTCGTATCAGTTCCATTAAGTGCTTCCCCCTAACAGGTCTTTGCCCATGCAAATGGAAATTTCTAAGAGGATATAACCTTAACCTAACTCCAGAGGAGGAGTGAGTTTACTAGCTTATTTAACTTAATGTCCCTAACACTTACTCAGGGGTATCTGCAGATTTTTAACTGGGCTGTCTTTGACCACAGTCAAAATGTGATCTTAGCATAATTTAGGATTCAAGTTGCAAATATACAGATTCAAGCTACCGCAGCACCATATCAAGTGACAACGAGCTAAATACAGGTAATAATATTGAGAAACACAGGATCTAAGTACTCTATAATACATGCTAACAAAATACAATAATTTAAAATGCAACAAGATGTAACATAAAATGCAACAGAAATGCTACGATGGCTAGGACATTCTCTTCAACTTGTTGTGGCTGAAGAACAGCTCTAATGCATTATAATTAATTTTTATACAACCTACATGTGAGATAATCTGGGCAAATTTCCCTGGTTAAGGTGCCAGGAATACTCTGTTTATATGGACACTGTGCCAAGAGTGCCATGGGAGCTTTGTAGCTCTTGTATATGTGAGAAGTGGGCTAATTTACTTTGCAGGTTGCAAAGAATATGTAAAAGGTGCCATGAGAGCTCGGTGGCTCTAGTAAAGACCAAAATGGAATGAGTTAGTGTATAACCCACTTGGGTTCAAGCTGCCTAACACGAGCTACTGAATGGGGCTGAGGTGGGTCCTCAGGTTGTGAGGCTGTTGAACCACCGAGGCTAACTTACTGACTAAGGCTATGAATAATATATACATGGCACTGTGCTTTGGCACCAGTGCTGAGAAAGCCCTATGCTCGGTTGGGTTCGTTTTCAGTTCTTCGCTGGGTGAGCAGGTTCCGTTCGACTACCACTCTGATGGTCGCAAGTTCGATTCTCCGTTTGGTGATAGAAATTCATTTCTCGCTATAATGTTTCGGATTCCACAATAAGCTGTAGGTCCCGTTGCTAGGTAACCAATTGGTTCTTAGCCACGTAAAAATAAATCAAATCCTTCGGGCCAGCCCTGGGGCTGTTAATCAGCTCAGTGGTCTGGTTAAACTAAGATATACTCACTCTCACTTTAAGCGTTTGACCTTCCAGCTGTAGCCCTGGGGACTTAGCCCCTTGAAGCAGGCTGCCTTCCAGTTTCTTCTCCCAGGAAGCGCTGGGGTGGTAGTCGCTGAGTCGAGACGACGTTTCCTCAAAGGACTGGTGTGCTCCATCTCTGTCTTATGTTACTCAGTAACCTGAGTAAGCTTTCCCACTGTAGCTGTCACAGAACTGAGGGCAGCCTGCAGAAGTTGAGAGAGGGCATCAACTGCAAACACTCTTGGATTTACCATGGCGATATGCTATGCTGCATGGGTTCCAAGCCCAGCTCTCAACCACTGGCTGGGACTTGGTTGGATGCCTTATTGGGGATAGGTTGGCACTAATGGGTGCCACCCTTCCACTGGTTGCGATAGGCATAAGCTCGCCTGCTAGAGGTACCGCAGGGACAGTTATTATCTGTGGAGTGAATCCTGGGTCTAATGATGGCTCTGCCTCTTCTAATGTTGCTTCAGGCTGGGATATCCTAAAGAAAACCAGTGAAATGGCTGCCTCATCACTTAAATGTCCATGCATTATATCTACACAGCCCTTCATCACCAACTTGCAATAAAATATGTGATACCTGGTCTTCCTTTTTTGTTTTCTTCACATCAAAATATAAACAATTTGAAAGAGTCAGCCTGGTTATTGGACATCCAGTCCATTGTTGGGATATTTTCGGAAGACATTTTTTTGTACGGTACACAGGATACTATCCTTAACCTTTTTATATGAAAACAGCGAAAATTCTTACCACTGAGGTATTACTTGTAAATCTTCAACTAGGCTCATATGTTAGCTATACAAAAGACTTAAGATTCTGGACACTGGTACTTGAAGAATATAGGCTACACTGTACAGCAGACAATATCAGAAATGTTGCCTTCAAGTGTTAAGTAAAAAAGTGCATCTTTTAATATTTTCACTTTTGTTCATCATTACTGTCGATTTTGGTGGGCTGAAGAACATCACAGTCCACATGCAGGTTGGGGAACACAGTTGAAATCCACGTGCACGATTCTGATTGGGGTATCCTGGGATCATCATTTATCTTCTGACATGCCAGTGTAGAGCTGCCACCATGTCGAAATATGTTGTTGTTTGAATATCAGCCTTGATGATTGTAGCAGACTTATATTTGTTATGCAGAGAAGGCTACGTAAATGTTCGTGGCCATGCTATGGATAGTAGGTTTCAAGTCTGAATATCCCATTCAAGATAATAAAATGTCATTGGTATTATTTTACAATAGTTCCAACTCATTCTATAATAATTATAGTATTATAGATGCATTTTGCATAAAAAATAATTAAACTTTGTCTCTGAACACTTTTTGGGGAAATTCACCATATCCGAGATATGAATGTTTATAGAATCTCTATCCTCGAAAAATTTCTAAGTGTTTTGTTTACTTTAACACAGACACAGTTTGTGCTCTGATGCGAATTTGTTTTTGTTTAGAACTGCATTGTAGTTCTGATGTGAATTTTTTCCCCCTTAAAATTGCATTGTGGGTAGTTACGTGTTATGTCTAGGAGTCACGTGACCTGGTGAAAATCTTACAGGTGTCAGACATTTTCCCTTGTCATTTGGTTGAAGTCCGCCTTAGAGTGAAGCTATGTCCAGTCTGTGTTCGTCTTGCAATTTTGATTATTTTCGCCTAATTCACGAGTTTTATGAAAATGAAACGCGATGCATTGATTTTTTAAGAGAACATGGAGTGTTACCTGCATCAGTACAGTGTTTGAAGTGTAATAAGCCGTGTAAATTGAGAAAGGATAAAAATGTTTGGCGCTGTACCGGTTATGTTTCAGACAAGACATAAAAAGAGAAAATATTGTAATTTTACCATAAGTGACCGGAAATGCACATTTTTAGATAAAGTTAAATTGCCGGTATGGAAACTGCTGATTTTTCTTTGCCAGTTTTTGAGTGAATTTTGGAAACATCGCCCTATTGTTAAGTATTTGAATATTTCATCAAAGACCAGTGTTGATTGGAGAAGTTTCTGTAGTGAGGTGACTCAGTTTTGGCACAATAATCAGGAGCCCATCGGTGGTGTTGATGTTGAAGTGGAAATTGATGAAACTCTAATTAGGCTACTCATAGTAAATACCATAAAGGTCGCCCTCTTACCCAGTGTTGGTTGTTTGGTGGTATAGAGAGAACATCAAAAAAATTCTTTGTTGAGGCATTAATTGATCCTGGTGCTGACAATCGCAAAGGTGATACTTTAATTCCTTTATTTAATCATTATATTAAACCAGGCTCTATTATTTATAGTGATTCATGGCATGGTTATAGTAAAATCAGTGAGAGTGGATACACTCATTTTCAAGTTAACCACACAAAAAATTTTGTTGATCCCAATAATCCTAACATTCACACAAAATATTGAACGTTTGTGGTGAGATATTAAGGAGTGGATTAGAAGGCCTGGTATTAAAAAAAGGGTATTTGAAACAATATCTTGCTAGGTATTTATTTATTAAGCACTACCAAGATTCAGTTTTACACCAATTTTTACTTGAAGCTGCTAAACTGTATCCACCTCTAAGTGACACTCAGCCACCATCACCACCTAGGGAGTCATTTTCTGATGATGAGCCACAACCATCGTGTTCTGGATATAACCCATCAAAACATTTGTGTCCATCCAATTAAGGTAAATTTATAATTGTTATTAAAATAGTATTGTAGCATGATTTACCTTCTGTAACCCCTGTGGCTAGCGCGCGCAGCGCAACATTACCTCTTGCCAGTATATACGTGCCTGCCAAGAATCATTATAAATGTGGATAAGGCGCGAAGCGCTGTTCCGCCACCCCCTTACGGTTAAGGGATGTTAGGCTACATTGCACTAGCCTACGTTGCCTGACTATGGCTTGCTAGGTATGCTATGGTTTACCTCATTTTATTCATTAATTCAAATGCTGTTTTGTGTCCATGGTGATTTACCCCACCCAGAACCCCCCATTCCCAAAGGGTCCCTAACCTTGTTGGATGTAGTAGGGGTGTATAGGCTAGTAACTCAAAAACAACTCATTTCCCCGATGTATTACTATCATAACCATTCAGAAAACATTAAAACACACATGAAAATACATAATTACTTTAGAAAAATGGAGTTGGAACTGTTGTAAAAATTTACCATGTCATTACTTACCACCTAAGTTAGAAGTCTTGATACCCCATTCAAGATAAAACTTAATTGTATTTTTATTTACAAAATGCCACTAAGTTAAGCCTTTTGATCCCAGAGGTTTTTTTTTTTTCTTGCACAACTCTGGCGAAGGTGGAGAGTAGCTGGGGGCTGCAACTCCACATTATCACCGTCACCTAAGTTACAAAGCTAACCTAACTTCCTTTTAGTGTCCCAAACCCACTACGCAACCAGCCTGGTCTGCGATTAAATACAACTATATGGCAAAAAAAATTGTTTTTTTTTTATAGTATACCAACACGCTTGTTATCAGCAACCATTTTATTCCATGTCTGTATATTTGGTATTATTACAGTTTCGGTCAAATTCGGATATCTAATATTTTTTTACTTGCTATCATATATTTTTGTCATGATTCATACGAAATACTTACTTAATCTTCCGCAAATTAAGAGTTACGGAGATATTTGCCGATGAATATTGTGCCTTGTTGTTATCGCAAGGATGCGTTTATGCTGCCATGTCAGTTTTTCTGCTGATGCGTTTTTGTTTTTTGTCAATGTATTGTGGGTAAAAATGCCTAATCGTCTTTTGTTTTTCGTTATGAATTATAAGTACGGTACAAATGCTGAAACCTGATTGGTTGCTTTGTTTCAAGAATATCCAATTAACTGCGATTTTGGAATAAGCCGACTTTCTACAAAAAGTGCGCTTCAGTTGACTGCCATGGATTCCGTCGTGCGTCTGCAGTGGGTGTTCTCTGTCTTACTTTGAGGCTATTGGTCATTTCCATGGACATTACAATGGAACTCCACAGGTTGTGAATACCTTTCTTCGTGAACATTCAGTACTACCGACAAGTGTTCAGTGTCCGAAGTGTGAATCGCCTTTGAAAAGGGTAACATTGCAGTTTCGGCCATGAATTTCACCGAAACTGTAACTAGACGTTAGGGGTAAAATTTCGTTCACTGTAACCCATGGCAAGCGTGCGCAGCGCAATATTACCGCTTGCCAGAACATACGAGCTTGCAACAATCTTTTTAAAATGTGCATAAGCCGCGTTATGCAGTTTGGTAACACCCGGAACTGAGAGCGTACCCATGGCGGCCATGTATCTCTAAATCTAATCATTTGCGGTAGAAATAAAGGTCAGATTCGTTGAAAGTACACTATTTAAGCTAGGGAAAATGTAATTTTATATCGGAAATGTGAATTTGACCGAAACTGTAAATTTACCGTATATTTAAGTAAACACTACAATTTGGTGACTAAAAATATTTGCAAGACAAAATTTTTCAAGCCTAGGCTACAAAATCTATGGAAGTGTTAAATTACACGGCATATATGCAAAAGCTGCTAATCATACCTTGAAGGAATCAACAACGGGTCATCCACATTAAAGCCTGGTGGTCTATACTTGAATATTATAACACAAGCAAATCCTTTTTCGAAAATCCTTCCATCCTTTGATTTTAGGCCTAGTCCTACGACTAGACCTGACTCGCTTCTTTTAAGTTAATTCGGGGCTTCGTTGCTGTTATTCATGGTTTGATATATACTGTAATTAAGGGGAACATATATTGTGCGGTTTCGTAACGAAATGGAGCTCGTTGATATCGGCACTATTATGCTCATCCTCGTCCAGATCCATTTAAGCCTGCTGAGGCAGGCTAACCTCGAGCGCATTCAATTTACAGTTTCCTAAAACAACTGTTTAGTTTCACTTTGAAATGACATTCATCAAATAAACACAGCTTTATGCAAGACGTATTAGGAGCCGCAGTACTTGATCTTCCCAGATAATAAAAGTCTTACTTGTCGAGGGTGATGAGCATCCTTTGAAAAGGAGAGATAGGTATTTTTTTAGAACCTCCAGTTCAGTCTTTTCAGCCACTTTGCACCAACACTGGTTCAATTTCAAGCCACTTTGCATCAACATTGGCCCAATTTCACTCTATAAATGGGCAATCACTTAACAAAAAGCGTGAAAAACCCACCCCCACTATTTGCACTATCGAATGAAGACAGCGTAGAGGAGGGACGTTAATGTATAACTTCTCAGGTGTCCGGTTACACTGTGACTAATGTCCCGCCCCCCGAAATGTTTCTTAACTTTAAAATACTTCTCCTTTAGACAGAATTATGGTTTCATTATGTATGATTCTGCAACTAAATACGGAGCAGATACGACGTGCTAATTCCTCCAGTCCACTAAAAACATTTTTGAAGTTTCTACACGTGACACGTCTCTTATTATGAAGTGCGACTTCACTGACATGGTTCCATGATTCCATCGTATCTGTCTCGTAAGGTTCACCATATTTGTCATCAGTGCGTCGTGACAACAAACGCTCAGTTAACCATCGTTGTCCAGTGCTGCACTTTCGTGACGGAATTTTACGTACAGAGGAAAATATCAGGTCATTTATTTTCCCCATTTATTTCTCTTCGAGGTAAGTTATTCAATTTGTTCTCCTCCTCCAGAATATTAATTATCGGTACGGATATCGATGATCATTACTACTACAATAAATGTCAATGTTATTATCGAAACCGACCTTATGTTTTGTGTTATCTAATTCGTAGTCATAGCACGCAACATTTTGGTCAGTGTCATCATATCTTAAACCATTGCCATCGTCGTTATTATCGCTATATTATCTTATTCAAGGATTAGGATTGTCATTTTCGTCATCACTGCTGTCATCATCCTCACAGTTGATCTTATCCTCATCATTGATAGTGTTTCCAGCATCAATGTGGCAACATCATTTGTTATTCTTAGCCTCATCAAGCTAACATTTTTATCATCACTGATGTTTCTTCTGTTAGCCTGTTATGTAGCTTCAGCTTTCTGTGTTGAACTATACAACCTGCTAACCTTAATCATTCCAGTGAAGCTTCACTTCCTGGTCAATTTAGTCACAGAGGGCCCATTCCTCGAAAGAAAAGATGCAGTTATGGATACATTAGGTTGCCAGTAGAGGAACACAAGTCTGTCCCGCCAGGAGCTACAGTGGCCCCGCTCTGCCTTTCCTGATTTATCTTGCCGCAGAAGGACGTGTTTTCTCTCCTATTTAGGGTGGAGGGAAGCGGGGAAGGGATGGGGCAGGCTAAGTAGCTCATGGCAACTAGGCTACCAGTCTCCTTGGCCTCAGAGTAATGCCCACTGTCTTGGTAAGGGGTCAATAATACCATTTAGTCTTGCTGAGGCAACGAAGTTGTATGCGAACCATGAGGTTAGTTTTCGATGGGAATGTGTTATCAACGTTGCCATTTTCACCAACACTTCCATTGCCACAGTCATTTTCATGTCGTAATTTTCATTATTATCTTTGCCATCATTATTATCACTGATATTATCATTATAGTTCTCCTCGATAACAATTATCATTGTCATTTTCATCAGTGTTGTTGCTACCATCATCAACAGCCACAGTAGTTGGCAGTTAGAAAATCCCAGCCACCTGGAGTACACAAAAACCCAGACTTTGGCCTTCTATAACTCTGGAAATATTCAGCCAACTGGGATGACACTCTGGCTCTAGAGATTTCCCACTAAGGTCTCTAACTGTGCCAAATTCATTGAAATCATTTCAGCCGGTCCTGAGATCCAGATATTGATTTTTTTGGCGTTCAGGGGCATGGTAGGGGTAGGTGGGTGGGTGAGGGACCTAACATATCTGTGGAGCAATAATGGTAAAAGATACAGCCGTGATATTTAATTTTTTTTATAAGCTCGTATTCTGGGGCGAGGTACCTTTCAGAGTTTGTTTTTTGAAATAATGAAATTTTAAAATTAACAGCGGGCCATTCAGATTAGCCACCAAAATTCAAATTTCCTGATGCTCAGGTACGGACTGCTCACAGCATTAGAAGAGGCGCCGTTTTCTTAGTGTGTGTGAATAGCAAGTGGTGTTAGGAGAAGCTGGCTGACTTTGTGAGAGGTGTGAAATAATATGCAGGGAGACAAGTACTGCTGATTTATTGATAAAAAATAGCTGCTTATGAAGCAGGATGTGGACGTCTGCGTAGTGTGCAGACCGCTGGTACAAAGATTTACAGGTAACCTGAGGTCAAACTAGTTCCTTAAAAAACAGGACAGGTTCATACAGAGAACATAGTGATTAACAATGTCTGACATATGAGATGAATAACTTGTTATGTGTACATAATAAATGATTGCTTGGAATGACAACGTATACATAGTTTATAATTGTGATGATAAATATATATTCCGCTCGGCCTTAGGTCGCGGAAAGGCACGGCAGAAAACGGGATGTTCTCCACTGAGAACGTGTTGAGCGGGGACTTTACAATACACCCCCCCCCCCCAAAGACGGAGGTAACGTCTGATTAAACCAGGTATCTTCTGGTGTGACAAAGGGGGCCTCTCTTGATGTCAACTGGAGAGGGTGGTCGCCTTCCCTGATGTCCTCTGCAGTGGTTTGTTGTGGTGCATTTTCGTCAGGTTTCTGGGCTTTCCAGGGACTCCCTTGCCTCCTTCCTGAGACCAGGCTTGTTTGAGGGGCTGCCGTATCCTGCAGGAGATCTTGGGGTCCGCCTCCGTTCCCTCCCTCCAGGAATGCATGTTTGAGACAATCTATTGACACCCAGTCTTCCCGCCCGTGGATGGATATTCGGAATGCCTTCTTGTTCCTTTCCAGGGCTAGGAAAGGTCCTCTGTAGGGTCTAGTCAAGGGTGGGTGTACGCCGTCATCCCTGACGAAGACGTGGGTGGAGGAGGACATCTCAGGGGGCATGAAGGGGAACGTCCTGTCGGTGAATGTCTTCTGGCAGGGGGCGAACTTTCCAACCCTGTCTCGGAGCCTCTGTATTCCTATGTCATCCCTGTTCTCTGTGACAAGTTCCCCTGGGATTACCAGAACCTCCCCGTAGACTTTTTCTGCTGAGGAGGGGTCGCCGTTGGTTCTGGGGGCGTTCCTCAACCCGAGGAGGACCTAGGGTAGCTGGTACTTCCAGTTTTCAGAAGAGCAATGAGCCATGAGGGACGCCTTCAGAGACCTGTGGAACCTTTCCACCATTCCGTTGGCTGCAGGGTTGAAGGCGGTGGTGCTTTGGTGAGTGTGTAAGAGGTGCAAAAGAAATGAGCAGGTAAAAGTTACTGCTGCTTTATTACAGATTCAGGCAGTTTATATAGCGGCCGACTGGTGCCAAACCGCAGAAGACAATGACATTGAGCGTGACCTGAGGTCAAAAACAATTAACAATAATATACGGCGAACAAGTACAATTTACAATACAAAAACATACAGAACTCCAATATGGATACAGTCTTGATGCCTGCGAATAAAGAAACATACGATACATAATTTGTGACAGTTGGACAAATACATATAAAGTTGAAAATGGTAGAAAATGCGTGACCTGGCACGTTAGGGCGTGACGCAATTGAGTGCGAAGAAAGTGGGAAGTCACCAAAGAAAACTTGCTCAGCGGAGACTTAATTAATGACGCCTTGAAGCACATCGCTGACGTTGATGTGGTGACTTTACAAATACTCCCCCCCCCAAGACGTGGGACACGTCTGACTAATCTGTGTATCTGCTGGGACGCTGAAGGGTACCACGGCTTCTTGAGGACAACGGAGGGGCCTCCTGTGCGTGAGGGTGCTGGGCTGCTGGTGTGGGCGGGCCCTTCCTGCGACGGCCGCACGCCCGCCGTTTGCGGGGGCCTGGGCATGGCGAAGGGCGGCTGGGCGGGGAAGGTGCTGCGGTGACGTCGGTGCTCTCCTCCAGGAAGGCGGGCTTTAACCAGTCTATTGAAACCCAGTCGTTCCTCCCGGCAGTGCCAGATGGAGCGAACGCTTGCTGCTGTTCCGCTCCAGCACGCGGAAGGGGCCCTGTAGGGCCTGGTCAGTGGCGGGGCGGACGGCATCGACCCTGGCGAAGACGTGGGTGGCGGATGACAGTTCTGGCGTTGTGAAGGTGGCCGGCCTGCCAGTGTACGTGCGCTTGCAAGGGGCAAACTTGCCGGCCACGTCACGGAGCCTCTGCAGTGATGGGATGTGGCGATCTTCTGTCACAAGTTCGCCCGGGACCACGAGGGGCTCTCCGTAGGTTTTTTCGGCTGTGGATGGGGTGCCGTCGGCTCTGGGGGCGGTTCTCAAACCGAGGAGGACCCACGGCAGCTGATGTTTCCAGTCCTCGGTGGTGCAGTGGGCCATGAGGGATGCCTTCAGGGATCTGTGGAACCGCTCGACCAGGCCGTTGGCCGCCGGGTTGTACGCCGTGGTGGTGTGATGCGTGGTCCCCAGCAGCTGATCCAGGGCGGTTGTGATGTGGTCCGGGACGCCGAAGCAGCTAACCCAACTGGAAAGCAGGGCCTCAGCACACGCGCTGGCAGTGGCTTCTTGCATAGGTGTGGCTTCGGGCCACCTTGTCGAGCGGTCTACCACCGTCAGGAGGTATCTGGACTCATCTGATGGGGGAAGGGGCCCGACGACGTCAACATGAATGTGGCTGAAGCGGCGCTCTGGCTGCAGGAACTCGCCTACCCCGGACTGCGTGTGACGTCCCACCTTGCTGGTTTGGCACTGCAGGCACTGTTTCGCCCAGGACGTGGCGTCCTTCTGCACCCCGTGCCAGACGAACTTTTTTGAGAGCAGCTTGGCCGTAGTTCTGCCAGAGGGATGTGAGAGGCCGTGAATTATGTCGAATACCTGGCGGCGGTGTGAGGCTGGAACCAAGGGGCGGGGCTGACCCGTACTGATGTCGCAGAGGAGACTTGGGCCTCCGGGGGCGAGGGTCACGTCCCGCCGCTTAAGGGACGTGATGGCGGTGCGGTAGGCTGGGGTTTCTGGTTCAGCGGCCTGTTCTCTGGCGAGGTCTTGGTAGTTTACTCCGAGCTGCACTGCATTCAACTCAACTCTGGAGAGGGCGTCTGCTACAGGATTTTTCCTGCCGGGGAGGTACCTGACGGAGCAGATGAATTCGGCTATGGCTGAGAGGTGGCGCTGCTGCCTGGAAGACCATGCGTCCCCTGCTTAGTGAAGGCGTGAACCAATGGCTGGTGGTCCGTGAAGATTGTAAAGGGTGTCCTCCAGGAGGAACTTGAAGTGCCGGATTGCTTAGTACATCGCACAGAGTTCCCTGTCGAAGGTGCTGTAGCGGGTCTCTGCGGGATTGAATTTCTTGCTGAAGAAGGCGATGGGCTGGGGACGCCATTGATGACCTGCTCCAGGACAGCACCACAGGCGATGTTACTGGCATCCATTGTTAGCTGGAGAGGGGCCTTGGGATCCTGGTGTGCCAAGGAGGTTGCTTCGGCGAGGGCGGCCTTCGTCAGGGAGAAGGCCTGCTGCTGGCTGGGTCGCCAAGACAGGGACTTTGGTTGGCCTTTGAGAACTTCCGTCAGGGGGCCCGTGGTGTGTGCGATCCCGGGGATGAACCACCTGTAGAAGTTCACCATCCCGAGGAACTCCTGGACGGCCTTGACGGAGGTGGGGGTTGGGAACCTGGTTACGGCTGCTACTTTTGATGTGAGTGGGCGGACGCCTGCCGGGGATACCTTGTGGCCCAGGAAGTCGGCTTTCTGGACGCTGAAGGTGCACTTGTCAAAACGGACGACGAGGCCATTCTCTTGGAGGCGCCGCAGGACTGCCCGGATGTCCTGTTGGTGTTCACCGTGAGACCTGGAAAATATGAGGATGTCATCAACGTAGCAGACGCAGAATTTCAGGTCCCCGAGGATGCTGTCCATGAGCTGCTGGAAGGTCGCCCCGGCATTCCTCAATCCGAAGGTGGAGAAGGCAAACACGTAGGACCCAAACAGTGTGATGATGGCGGTCTTTGGTATATCCTCTGGTGCGACAGGTACCTGAAAGTATGATTTAAGAAGGTCCAATTTAGTGAATACCTTGGCTCCGTGAAAAGAGGCCGTGAGGTCCTGCATGTTGGGGGTAGTGGTCGGGCTCCGTTGCAATGTTGAGACGTCTGTAGTCGCCGCAAGGTCTCCAGGAGCCGTCCGGTTTCTGCACCATGTGGAGGGGGGAGGCCCACGGGCTGGAGGCCTTTCTGCAGATTCCCATCCGCTCCATCTCTGCGAATGCCTTCTTCGCCTCCTGAAGGCGCTGTGGGGGAAGCTTTCGGAACTTCGCATGTGTCGGGGGTCCTTTAGTTGTTATGTGGTGGTATATGCCATGTTTGGCTGGGGCCCCGGGACTTGTCGAAGTTCGGGCTTGAACACTTCGGGAACTCCGTCAGCAGGTGTGCGTACTGGTGGGGCGACGGAGCTGATGGTGGGTGCCTTGGGTCCCGCTGTTAATGGGAGAGACCGGCAGGAGTCAGTATCGAGGAGGCGCGCTTACGCCCACATCGACTAGCAGGCCGAAGTGCGCCAGGAAGTCCGCCCCAGGAGCCCAGGGTTCCTACGTCCGCGACGATGAAGTCTTAGGAGTAATTCTGGCCAAGGATGGAGATCGACAGGGGCCAGGTCTGGTTTCTGGTTGCGGTCCTCCCTGGATGCTGGGAAGATCGATCTAAAGGCCCCTGTGTCGACTAGCATCATCCTGCCGGAGACGGTGTCGCGGACGTAGAATCCTACTGGCTCTGGGCCCCTGGGTTTTTCGGTTGCCATGGCGGTTTGTCCTGCGGGCTGCCGCCACCCCCATTTTTTTGAACGGGTGAACGAGCAGGGCGGCAGGCAGTTTTGGGCGTCTTTGCCGAACCACTTATGGTAGCGACAGAGGCTCGGGGAACTCCATTTGTTGTGGGGCGGTGGACGCCTCCTGGCGACGCCGTTGACGCCCTGCTCCGTTTCTTCTTCTGGTTGGACGGTGCTGACCGACTGTGTGGGCGCTTTTAGCCGCTGTGTGGCCTTCACGCAGTCCGTGAAGTGCTGCGCCGTTTCTATGAGGTCGTTGACAGGCATGGTGTAGGGGTGAGGAATCTGGGTGCGGACCTCCGGGAGGAGCTGGCGAAGGTAGATCTCCCGCGACAGGCTTATTTCCTGCCGCTTTTTCGTGCCATCGAAATCTGGTAGTGAAAGAAGGTCCTCGACCATGCTCCATGCGTCTCTTGCATTGAGGTCATGCTGTGGGTTGACGGCGAGGTCGATAGCACGGGCGGCCCGCTCGGCGATAGGTAGGAAGCACGTTTTGAGGAGGATCTTCTTCGCGACGTTGTATGTGAGGGGGTGTGTGTCGGGCACCTGCAAGACGAGTTTTCTGTATACCTCCTCTGGGAGGGCGTTAAGGACCGTGTCAGCCTCCAGGATTTCGTCCGTCAGGTGCACCACCCTGAAGTGGCTCTCGACCCTACGCAGCCACATCGTTGGGTTCCCCTGTATAAAAGGTGGCAACTTTATGGTCAGGGCGGCCCACGACTGTGTTGCCGGGCCATGGAGTGTTCGGGGTGCTGGCATGGGTGAGGAGGGGCGGGAGGGCCTCGGTGTGGGGACGGGCGCGGGTGAGATGGGAGGAAGGTAGACCTCCGAGTCCACGAGGTCCACGGTTAACTGCACGAAGGAGGGGATGCCTGCGTCCATGCTCGCTCTCTGCCCTCTTACTGGAGTGGGGTACTCGCGTCAGAACGCACTTTTGTGTGCCGTGTGGGTCCGTTAGTGACGCTGGTGGGTTTGCCGACGAGAGTTAGCACGCTCAAACGCTGGTTACAGCGCTGTGTTTAGGCCGCTAAGAGCGTTGGAGAGTTCCCGGAGCCAAGACTGAGTCGCCGTGTCGGTCCGCTAATGGCTCCGGGACGGGATACTCCGGGGGGTCACCACTGTAAGAGGTGCAAAAGAAACAAGCAGGTAAAAGTTACTGCTGCTTTATTACAGATTCAGGCAGTTTATATAGCGGCCGACTGGCACCAAACCGCGGAAGACAATGACATTGAGCGTGACCTGAGGTCAAAAACAATTAATAATAATATACGGCGAACAAGTACAATTAACAATACAAAAACATACAGAACTCCAATATGGATACAGTCTTGATGCCTGCGAATAAAGAAACATACGATACATAATTTGTGACAGTTGGACAAATACATATAAAGTTGAAAATGGTAGAAAATGCGTGACCTGGCACGTTAGGCATGATGAATTGAGTGCGAAGAAAGTGGGAAGTCACCAAAGAAAACTTGCTCAGCGGAGACTTAATTAATGACGCCTTCAAAGCACTCCGCTGACGTCGATATGGTGACTTTACAAGTGGTCCCCATTAGACGTGCCAGGGCGGTCCACAGCTCGGACAGGAAAGCGGGTTCCCTGTCTGTCGTTATGTCATCTGGGACACCGAACCAGCTGATCCAGCTGGAGAGGAGGGCTTCCGCGCATGCACTGGAGGTGGCTTCTTCCATGGGCGTAGCTTCGGGCCATCTGGTGCAGTGGTCGACAATTGTCAGTAGGTATCTGGCTCCTCCTGATGGGGGAAGAGGTCCTACTACGTCGACGTGGATGTGCCCAAAACATCTCTTTGGCTGGGGGAATTCGCCCACCCCTGATTCAGTGTGCCACCCCGCTTTACTTCTCTGACACTGCATACATTGTCTTGCCCAGGCCGTTGCGTCTTTCCGTATGCTGTGCCAGACAAACTTCTCCATCAGCAGTCTGGCTATTGTCCTTCCGGAGGGGTGGGATAGGCCGTGGATGATGTCGAAAACCAACCGATGTCTGGAGGCAGGTACCAGGGGGTGGAGGCGTCCAGTACTACTATCGCTCAGTAATGTTGATCCTTCTGAGCCGAAGGGCACATCCTTCCACTTCAGCAATGTGACGGCTGTACGGTAGGCTGGGGTTTCAGGGTCAGCAGCTTGTTCGCGGGCGAGTTCCTCGTAATCAATCCCGAGCTGTATGGAATTGATCTCGATCCTTGAGAGGGCGTCGGCTACCGGGTTCTTCCTGTCGGGGAGGTACCTGATGGTGCAGGTGAACTCTGCCATAGCTGCGAGGTGCTGCTGCTGCCTAGAGAACCATGCGTCGCCCAGCTTCGTGAAGGCATGGACCAGCGGCTGGTGGTCGGTCCATATTGTGAAGGGCGTCCCCTCCAGGAGGAACTTGAGTGCCGTACCGCCTGGTATGCTGCGAGGAGTTCTTGGTCGAAGGTGCTGTAGCGGGACTAGGCGGAGTTTAGCCTCCTACTGAAGAAGGCAATGGGCTGAGGGGTCCCTCTGATGATCTGTTCCAGAACTGCCCCACAGGCGACGTTGCTGGCGTCCGTCGACAGCTAGAGGGGAGCGCTGGGATCCTGGTGGGCCAAAGATGTTGCTTTGGCAAGGGAGGCCATCATCAGGAGGAAAGCCTTCTGCTCGTCAGGTCCCCAAACTAAGGTCTTTGGACGTCCCTTCAGGACCTCTGTCAGGGGGGCCATGGTGTGAGCAATCCCCGGGATGAATCTTCTGTAGTAGTTGACCGTCCCAAGGAATTCTTGTACAGCCCTGATGGAGGTAGGGGTGGGGAGCTTCTCGACGGCTTCAACCTTCGACGACATTGGGCGGACGCCCTCCAGGGACATCTCGTGGCCCAGGAACTCCACCTTCTTGATGCCAAAGGTGCATTTGTCAAACCTGACGACGAGGCCACTCTCCTGCATGCGCTGCAGGACCTTCCGGATGTGTTGCAGGTGTTCCTCCCGGGACCTGGAAAAAATTAGGATATCGTCGATGTAGCAGACACAGAAGTCCAGGTCCCCCAGGATGCTGTCCAGCAACCTCTGGAAGGTCACGCCCGCATTCCTCAGGCCGAAGGTGGAGAAGGCGAAGACGTAGGACCCAAAGGGCGTGATGATGGCGGTCTTGGGGATGCCCTCCGGAGCTACTGGGATCTGAAAATAAGATTTTAGTAGGTCCATTTTGGAGAATATCCTGGCCCCGTGGAAAGAGGCTGTCAGGTCCTGCATGTTCGGCAGGAGGTAGTGGTCCGGTTCTGTTGCCAAGTTCAGCTGCCTGTAGTCGCCGCAGGGCCTCCAGGTATCGTCTGCTTTCTGCACCATGTGAAGAGGGGAAGCCCACGGACTGGGAGCCTTTTTGCATATGCCCATCCTTTCCATTTCTGCGAAGGCCTTTTTGACCTCCTGAAGGCACTGTGGGGGAAGCCGTTGGAACTTTGCGTGCATCGGGGGCCCCTTCGTCTTAATATGGTGGTATATCCCATGTTTGGCAGGAGTCCCGGGCATCTGGCGGAGCTCAGGTTTGAAGACTTCCGGGAACTCCTTCAGGAGGGAACCATACTGGTGGGGCACAATGGAACAGATGGTGGGCTCCCTGGGGCCTGGCGGCAAGGGCAGGGACTGGCAGGACTGGGTGTCTAGCAGGCGTTTGTAGCCAACGTCAACTGCCAGACTAAAGTGGGCAAGGAAGTCCGCCCCTAGGAGTGGAGTCCTGACATCAGCGATGATGAACTCCCAGTTGTACCCCGTCAGGCAGGTAGTTGGGTCTAGTGGACATCTGCGGTCCTCTCCTGAAGGTGGAAACAACGAATGCATGGTTCCAGTGATGACCAACATCATCCTGCTGGAGATCGCGTCACGGACATAGAAGCCTACTGGCAAGGGGCCCCTGAGTATTTTTGTTGTTGCTGCCATGGCGGCCTTTGGGGTTTTCCGCTGCCGCCTCCATTTTTTTGAAGGGAAGAAAGGGCAAGGGGCTTCGCACTTCCGGGCAGCTCTCCCAAACCTCCAGTGGAAGTTACATAGCCCAGGCCCTTCCCTCTTCTGCTGGTGGGACGACCTTTTGTGCTCAATGGAGTTGACAGGCTCCATGGTTGGGGTCCTCCGGCAGGAGGCAGTTGGCGGAGTGTGCGGGCGTTTTCGCCTGCTTGGCCGCCTTTGTGGAATCCGTCAGCTGCTGCGCCAACGTGATTAGGTCCTCAACCAGCAAGATGTATGCATCCGTGATTTGCCTTCCTTGCGCCTGCCGCTGCTGTCAGTCTCAGGGAGGAGGAGGAGGAGGTCCTGGAAGCCATGCCACACTTCTAAGAGGTTTCTCTCCCGCCGGGGGTTGAGGGCGAGGTCGAGGGCGTGGGCAGCTCTCTCAGATCATCAGGGAGCAGGTCTTGAAGAGAGTGGATTTCAGTTCTTGGAAGGTGTCGGAGACCGTCGTCATCATCAACCATGGGGCAATCTTCTTATAAATCTTCTCCGGGAGGGCGTTAATGGCAATGTCCTCCTTCAACACCTTGTCAGTCAAGCCTGCTATTCTGAATTGCTCCTCGACCCTGTAGAACCAAGACACTGCGTTCTCCCTGGTGAATGGCGGCAGCCCTATGTTAAGGGCCGTCTTTGCTTGGTTGGGAGCCATCACGTGAGACGGTACTGGTGTGGTGGTGTGCGCAGGAGAGGGTTGCGAGAGGGAGGTGTCTGCTTCTGAGAGGTTCACGGTAATTCGTACGTGGTTGGGAATGTCTCTGTCCATGCTCTCTTCATGCTCTCACTTGGAGTGTGGGGAACATTCACACCAATACACGCTGGGGAGCGTGCCGTGTGGGTCCGCTAATGACATTGGCGCCCTGCCGACGAGGGTCAGTTAACACCCAAATGCTTTGTTAGAGCGCTGTAGTTAGTCCATTAGGGGCTTGGATTAGGTTCATTGGGCCAAGACTTAGTCGCTGTTTGGGTCCGTTAATGGCTTCCGAGAACCACTCCGGGGGTCACCACTTGGGAGAGGTGCAAAATAATGAGCAGGGAGACAAGTACTGCTGATTTATTGATAAAAATAGCTGCTTATGAAGGGGATGCTGATGTCTGCGTGAGTGCGCAGAGACCACTGGTACAAAGATTTACAGGTGACCTGAGGTCAAACTAGTTCCTTAAAAACAGGACAGGTTCATACAGAGAACATAGTGATAAACAATGTCTGACATATGAAATAAATAACTTGTTACACGCACATAATAAATGATTGCTTGGGAAGACAACATATACATAGTTTATAATTGTGATGATAAATATATATTCCGCTCAACCTTAGGTCACGGAAAGGCACCGCAGAAAACTGGATGTTCTCCACAGAGAGCGCATTGAGCAGGGACTTTACAACTTACTGTCAATTATCTTAATTAAAGATTATGACACATGTTGAATTTACCTACGCAGTTTTGGTACCCTAAATAAAGAGCTTCAATAGTTAGAATGTTTTCACACATGCATATATATATATATATATATATATATATATATATATATATATATATATATATATATATATATATATATATATAATATAACCATCCTACAAATATGATATGTGTCTCTGTGAAGTTTTTTATGTTTTGCTTACAGATTCATCATTTGTTGTGAAATATGATGATATAATTTTCAGCTATTTCATATGCTTTGAGGTGACTTTGTAATGTATAATCATTCATGTTTGTAACACACTGTGTTTGTGGAAGTTTAAATGCTGTAGAGAAAGCGAGAGATATTTTGAACCATTATCAGATCACCACATCCTGAATTGACACAAGTGTTTGGGGTGAAGGCAGAAAGGCAAGGGCCACTTTGCTGATCTTGATGAGTTGACAGGCCTCGGCCATAATGCTTTATTGTATGTTTATCATGTGTGTCTGTTCCATAGTTATTAAATTTATCTATGCCTATTATGTTTTCATAATCTGAGTAGAAAAGAATGAGGAAGTGAGAGAGATGAAGTTGACACGCTGAAAGCCGAGCCAGTTTGGTCTCAAAGTACATTTTCTATTTACCCAGCTGCTTAACCCAGAACAGGAAATGTCAATTTTGAGATAAGGAGCTTGAAGCTCCAGTCCTGTATGTATACCACACATGTATACCTGTATGTGTAATGTATGTATACTTTATGTATCATGTATACTGAGAGGTGGCAGGAGAAATCCGCTATTCAAAGACTGAAGAGACTAGTTAGTAACCCTTAAGGACCCACCATATATATTCAAAGGGAAATCAGAGAGACCCAGGAGAAGTTGCCTTGGGGAATTCAAAGATAGCAGTTCTCTCTCTCTCTTTCTCTCTCTGGTACAATACTGTTTCTGAAGGGTATATATATACATAAAGTTGGTTATCCTCCTTCCACAAAAGCATAAGTTTTGTCAAATTCACCCACGAAGTGTATGCATTTTGTAAGAAGGATCTAAGGTGTTTATATTGTGCAAGCATTGTGAAAATGTGTTTTGTTCATGACACTTACCTGACAGATATATATATAGCTGTATTCTCCGAAAGGGACCGACAGAAATTCAAAAACTTACGGCACACGCAGATGGGCCAGGTGGTTAGTACCCATTCCCGCCGCTGGGAGGCGGGTATCAGGAACCATTCCCATTTTCTATTCAGATTTTCTCTGTCGCCGGTATTGTCAACACCTGTTGCCAATACCTCCGCCGTTGGATTTCGTAAACTTTTTCCACTAAGTATTCTGATTGTCTTTTTGGTATTTGGACTTTGGCTTTGTGGATAGGCATACGCTTCTTTGGACTGTTTTGATTTTGGTTTTGGCTTTTCCTTGAACGAGATGTCTGGATCTAGTTCTGCTAGTTTCAGGGTGTGTGTTGTTCAGGAGTGTAAGGTGAGGCTACCAAAAAGCTTCGGTAGACCCTCACACAGTATGCATGAGATGTAGAGGGCATGTCTGTATGTTGGATGATCGCTGCAAGGAGTGTGAATCGTTGCCTGATTCTGATTGGAAGGCGTACGATTCTTACGTTCGCAAGCTAGAGCGTGATCGTGTAAGAGGTCTTCCTCCAGGAGTGTGTCGGTAGGTGGGGAGTCAGGGTATTAATTTATCTCCTGTTAACCCTACTAATGCTTCTCCTTTCCCTGTAGAGTCGCCTTCTAACCCTGTGATTGCGTCTGCGGAAGGTAATGCCCTTGCGCAGATTTTGAACTCCATTCGTACCTTGGAGTCTAAGGTGTTGGCGATCGAAAGTGCAGTGAAGTGTAGTGATCCCCCCAGTGTTGTGGAGGGGGCCAGATCGGCCCTATAATGCCTCTAGGTCTCAGACCTCTGCCGAACTCCCAGGACTTAGGGAATGGGCATGTCGAAAGTCGCAAGAGGGTTACGGGGACCCCACCGATCTGGCGTCCCTTCGGCAGGCCTTGTTGACGTCTCCAGGCTGCCAAGGATCGTGCTCGCGCACGATCCTTAAGGATTGTTTTTCGTCCTCCGAGGCGTCCTCTCCACTTAAGGGGTCACGTTCTCGGTTGACTCTCGTCCTTTCAAGAGGAGCCGCGTTGAAGAGGACGCTTCTTCTCCTCTTTCTCGTGCCTTGGACTCTTCTCCCCTGACTGGCTGCGAGATTTGCCGCCGCAGAAGAGGACCAGGATTTCTTCGGAGGAGGACGTTGCTGAACGCCCCAGCCGCACCAAGAAGAGAGCCCTGTCGCTCTTGGTAGAAGGAGGAGGACGTCTCCTTCCCCCTCTTCTTCTCATAAGAGCAGCCCTTCTCCTGAGAGGGCTTCCTCTCCTTCGAAGCGTCTTATCCTAGATATGCAGCGGCAGTTAGCTTCCCTTCTCGCTGCTAAGGAGAAGCAACCTCGTGGGCGCCGCGCAGGATTTGTCGCTGCCAGTTAAAAGATCTAAGAGGTCTCCCCTCTCCTTCTCTTCGTTTGTCTCTCCCCCTGCGGCTTCGTAGTCACCCTCATCGTTCTGCGGATCATCAGCTCTCCTTGCCCCGTCGTGACTCGCTGGTTGATCAGGACGCCCTCTTGCAGCTCGGCTTGCTGCTAGTAAGAGTTCGCGCCAAGACGCTCTTCTTGCCTCTCTCCTGCTTCTCGCTCTCGTTTGACGCTCGCAGGACGCCCACCAGGACGCTTCTCGTTTTTCCCGATCCCTGCATGATGCTCTCCAGGACTCGCCAAGAAGCTCGGCGGCTCGCTCGTCGGGACTTTCGTCAGACGCTCGGCAGCTTGTAAGACAGGACGCTCTTCAGGACGCCGGCTGCTTTCGAAGCAGGACGCTCGTCAGGACGCTCATCAGGACGCTCGTCAGGACGCTCCTCAGGACGCTCATCAGGACGCTCCTGTACGAGTTGTTCCTGAATTTTCTGCTGCTTCTTCCCACGAGAAGAGGTCTCTGGGACGTATTGGACCCAAAGGTCTTTGTTTCTCTCTAGCCCCGAAGACTCTCCTGTCGCTCCTGTCGAAGAGGCGGATTTGTCTCAGGAGTCGGACTCTGCTGAACAAGAGCCCCTCTTTCGTCTTTCTCCGATTACAGGATTTTGGCTAGTATGCTCAAGGAGCTTTTTCCTGATAAGTTTCAGCCTTCTGCTCCGCTTTCCCTCCTTCGCAGTTAGCTTCTTCGAAGGTGAGGAAATCGCCCGGCTTCCTACAAATGAAGACTTCGTTGGCTACAAGAAAAGCTCTCAAGAGGGTCAATGCATGGATGGAAGATAGGAAGTCTCAAGGGAAATCTTCCTTCGCTCTCCCCCCGTCTAGATTGTGCGGGAAAGCGGGTATGTGGTATGAGACGGGAGAGGAAATTGGCTCTAGAGTTCCTTCTTCCTCTCAAGGTGATTTTGCGAGCCTCGTGGATGCGTCAAGGAGGTCTCTTCTTTCTTCAGCTAAGGTGTCTTGGACTCTTTCTGAAACCGACCACCATCTGAAAGGCCTCTTCAAGTCGATGGAGGTTTTTAACTTTCTGGACTGGTGCTTGGGGGCCTTGGACTTAAGGACTCGTAGTCCGACTCTATTTCTCTGGGGAGCTGTCCAGTGTACTGTCGTGCATGGACAAGGCCAGTCAGGGATGGCGCTGATGAACTGGCTTCTCATTTTGGTACAACCCTCCTAAAGAAGAGGGCTTTGTACTGCAATTTCGCTGCCAAGTCAGTTTCTCCTGTTCAGAGGGCTGAGTTACTTTTTGCCCTCTTTCTAGCCATCTCTTCCCCCAGCCGCTTGTCAAGGATCTCGCCTCCAGCCTTAAGGAGAAGGCTACTCAGGATCTCCTTGCTCAATCTTCCAGGCGTCCTAGTGTCCCTTCTACGTCTTCGCAAGGACTTCCCCCGAAGAGACAGAAGCCCTTTCGTGGGAGATCTTCCTCCTCTAGACCTTTTTCGCGAGGAAGAGGTCTCTCCAGAGGCGGAGCCCCTTCTTCCCAAAGGGGCAAGAAGTGATTTTTCTCACCTCCAGACACCAGTAGGAGCCAGGCTTCTCCTGTTTTCGGAAGCCTGGAAGGTAAGAGGGGCGGATTCCTGGTCCCTCAATGTGATCAAAAAGGTTACAGGATCCCGTTCCTCTCGAAAACCCCCTGTCCTCTACTCCCAGAGATCTGTCGCCTTCTTACCGACTGGAAAAGCAACAGATCCTTTTAGATCTGCTGGAAGATATGATTCAGAAGAGAGCAATAGAGCGAGTCCTGGATCTGGAGTCTCCAGGTTTTTACAACCGTCTCTTCCTGGTTCCAAAACAGTCAGGGGTGGAGACCAGTCCTGGACGTCAGCAGACTGAACAACTTTGTCGTCAAGGAGAAGTTCAAAATGGAGACGCCTCAGTCGGTTATCAATGCACTGCGACCAGGCGATTGGATGGTCTCTCTCGACCTTCAGGACGCGTATTTTCATGTCCCCATTCATCCTCAATCGAGAAAGTTTTTGAGGTTTGTCCTGAAGGGAAGAGTGTACCAATTCAGAGCTCTCTGTTTCGGTCTGTGTACAGCTCCTATGGTTTTCACAGTCCTGATGAGGAACGTTGCCCGGTGGCTTCATCTTGCCGGAGTAAGGATATCGCTCTATCTAGACGACTGGCTCATCAGAGCCACGTCGAAACAAAGGTGTCTGGAGGACTTGCATTCGACTTTGGAACTGACGAAGTCCCTGGGACTTCTTGTGAATTTAGAGAAGTCTCATCTGATCCCCTCTCAGTCCATTCTTTATCTGGGGATTCGGATGGATTCAGCGGGTTTTCGAGCCTTTCCATCCCAGGACCGTCAGCAGCACTGCTTAGTAAAAGTTTCTGCCTTCCTGGGGAAAGAAACATGCTCGGTGAGGGAATGGATGAGTCTGCTGGGGACCATTTCATCACTGGAGAAGTTTGTTTCCCTGGGGAGGTTGCATCTCAGACCCCTACAGTTCTTTCTTGCAGACAACTGGAAGAACAAGGAGGACTTAGACGAGTCTCTCAGGATCTCTCTCTCCGTCAAGGACCATCTTCGGTGGTGGCTCGATCCTGTAAAGTTGGCAGGAGGGGTCTCTCTCTATCTTCAGAGCCCCGACCTAGTGTTGTTTTCCGACGCGTCCATGTCGGGATGGGGAGCAACACTAGGGGGGGAGGAAGTGTCAGGCACCTGGGAAGGGGGAACAGGTGTCCTGGCACATAAATCTCAAAGAACTGAAAGCGATTTTCCTGGCTCTTCAGTTCTTCCAGGATCAAGTTGCAGGTCGGGTGATTCAAGTCAACTCCGACAACACCACGGCCCTGGCGTACCTCAAGAAACAGGGAGGTACTCATTCCCGGTCCCTGTTCCTGATCGCCAAGGAGATCCTGCTTTGGGCACATTCTCACCAGGTGACGCTTCTCACTCGTTTTGTTGCAGGGGTCGAGAATGTTCGTGCCGACCTTCTCAGTCGACAACATCAGCTGCTGCCTACAGAATGGACTCTGAACGCAGAAGTGTGTCAGGATCTTTGGAAACTTTGGGGACGTCCCTAGTGGACGTTTTCGCGACTTCAAGGACCACAAGGCTGCCCCTTTACTGCTCTCCTGTTCTCGACCCGGGCCCTTGCAATAGACGCCTTTCTCTGGGACTGAAAGGTCTAGATCTGTACGCCTTTCCCCATTCAAGATTCTGGGGAAGTCGTCAGAAAGTTTGTAGCCTCAGAAGGGACGAGAATGACTTTAATCGCTCCTTTTGGCCCTTCAGCAGAATGGTTCCCAGAGGTCATGTCTCTCGTGGTAGACTATCCAAGAACGCTTCCTTTGAGAACAGATCTTCTCAAACAACCCCACTTCGAGAGGTACCACAAAAACCTTCCCGCTCTGAGTCTAACTGCATACAGACTATCGAGAAGTTGCTCAGAGCGAGAGGTTTTTCTAGACCAGTGGCTAAGGCGATCGCTAACGCCAGGAGAGCCTCTTCCAGTGCAGTGTACCAGTCCAAGTGGATCATTTTCAGGAGGTGGTGTAAACTTAAGGGAATTTCCTCCACCACGACCTCTCTTTCCCAGATAGCAGACTTCCTTTATATCTGAGAAAGGATTTGAACCTGGCAGTCCTGACCATCAAAGGCTATAGGAGTATGCTGTCAACGGTCTTCAGGCATAGAGGCCTGAACTTATCGGACAATAAAGACCTTCATGATCTTCTTAGGTCTTTTGAGACGTCTAAGGTAGCCTCCCTGTTACCTTCATGGAATTTAGATATAGTTCTAAAATTCCTGATGTCGAAGAGGTTTGAACCTTTAAATTCTGCTTCCTTCAGAGATGTAACAAAGAAAGCTATTTTCCTAACTGCTCTGGCGACGGCGAAGAGAGTTAGTGAACTTCAAGCGTTCAGCAAGATTATAGGTTTCAGAGGCCCTGATGCTGTCTGTTCTCTGAGCCCTATTTTTCTTGCTAAGAATGAGAACCCGTCTACCCCTTGGCCCAGGTCCTTCGAAATTAAGGGCTTGACGGACATCACTGGACAAGAACCTGAGAGAACCCTATGTCCTGTCAGGGCTCTAAAATTTTATTTGCAGAGGACCCAGAATTGTAGAGGTCCTTCTAGCAATCTCTGGTGCTCCGTTAAGAGGCCTGAGTTGCCTCTCTCGAAAAATGCCCTGGCGTTCTTTCTACTTAAGCACCATCATAGACGCCCATTCCAGTGTGCTAGACGAAGACTTGAGAACTTTGAAGGTTAAGGCTCACGAAGTGAGAGCCATTGCTACCTCAGTGGCCTTCCAGAAACCAGTCTCTCAATGACATTCTGGTGCCACTTTTGGCGAAGCAATTCGGTCTTTGCTTCTCATTATCTCACAGAAGTGAAGACGTCCTATGAGAATTGCTGTGCGCTGGGGCCTTACGTTTCCGCAAAAATACGATCTTGGGAACAGAAAGCGACTCTCATCCTCTCCTTTAGTTTTGTTTTTGGTGTGTTTTTAATATTTTTTGTGTTGTTTTTTATGGTCGTTGGGTCTCCACCAGTGGTGGTCGCCCAGTCCTTAGTTTATGTTAATCTTTTAACGTAACTAGGCTTGGTCAGGTGGTTGTTAGTTTGTCGCTTACCCTCATAGTAAGGTCATATGGTCTAGTCACATTGTGGTCTCGCCCTGTTGACAGATCATCTAGATTCCACCAGCTCTATAGGTCTCTACCTCGCTGGAGTTTTCTAGTAAAGCAGAAGCAGGCTTGGGTGACAGTAATCACGAAGTCAGCAATGCTAACAGGTAAGGAACCAAGGCGTCAATCGCCTACATAGTTTTGTTTCCTAAATCCTATTCTGTCTCTTCCCACCTCCAATGGTGGGATTCAGCTATATATATATCTGTCAGGTAAGTGTCATGAACAAAATGATATTTTTATGATAAAATAAAGTTTGTTCATACTTACCTGGCAGATATATATAATCATAGTACCCGCCCTCCTCCCTCAGGAGACAGTAGTTCTAGTTTCTAGAAAATCTGAATAGAAAATGGGAATGGTTCCTGATACCGCCTCCCAGCGGCGGGAATGGGTACTAACCACCTGGCCCATCTGCGTGTGCCGTAAGTTTTTGAATTTCTGTCGGTCCCTTTCGGAGAATACAGCTATATATATATCTGCCAGGTAAGTATGAACAAACTTTATTTTATCATAAAAATATCATTTTACTATTTTCTGTAGAAGAAGAAGGTAAGATTCTTACCTTATATGTTTTGTACTGTTGTTATGATAGAGAGAGAATTATTATTTTGATAAGAGGTGGATAATATCTCTTATAGTGATTTCTAATGTGTCTTGCTGCTAACTTTATTTTACCAAGTGCATATCATTGTGACTTGGCAGTGTTGCCTTCGAGGAAGTTTTAGAAAGACGTGAGTTTAGCTTTTTTTTAAGAGTGAAGGTAATCTTTTGAAAGATTGATATAATCTGTAAACATATTTTTATCTTAATGAAATTGCCGTTGGTATATTTCCATTTTTGCATATTTCATTCTTTTATGTCTGTGTTATCATATTGCTCCAATTTTATTATTAAACAGTGTTTTCCAAAGTTTGTGTTGGTGATTACTTAGCATTTTGTTAGTGCATACTTATTATTGAGATTTCAGTGAATACCTGTATTGACTCCCATTTATTAATGTCTTAGTGGACACTTGGGCTAGTTGCAGATGCTCAGACTTATATTTAAAACTTGAGTGAGAGTTAAAGGTTCGAATTTTACTTAACCAAATTGCTTTCTTGATAAATTAAAGTTTTGTGAATTAATCTTGATTAAGAAATACTTAAATTTTACTGTACACTGTTGTCAAGTAATAGTAAATCTTTTTGAGAGTGTGAACTCTGCTATAACTTTTAAACTTAGAAATAAATTTGTCTGTTTAAAGTTTTAAAAGCACAGTGTTTCATTTTGACCACCAGTGATTAGAGAAAGTAATGAATGTCTAGTTCTCCTTTATCAAAGTGAAATAGAACCAGGGAAACCGCTATAGTGTTTGATGAAGTGGTGCCCATTTTCCACTAGTCTGTTTATAGCCTATTAGTTGTTACCTCACCCATAACTTGATAAAGTATATTGATTTTTCAAGTGATAAGCAAGTTTTAAGGGATCACTGTACCTTTAGAGTATTCAGTCATAATATTTTTTTATGAAGTGAGGTAACTTTTGGTCTTATTAATTGTGTAATAACCAGGTACTTGATCACTTCATGACAAAATATTTGGTGGCCAGACCCAGGATTGAACAGGATCGAACGAGATTGAACGGGATTACACGGGATCGAACCATAACAAAATATTTGATGGCCAGACCTGGGAGAATTAAATAAAATATTTGGTGCCCATCGTCCGGGAAGAACTAAACATAATATCACTCTGGTTTATGGTTTATACTGGTGGTGTTAGGAATATATTTTGGTAGGAGAGTAAATATATAGTTGTTTTGAAGTGTATTATAAACTATTTAGTTGAGCAAACTTAGAGAAAATGGCTCTGTTCGATGTTCAGAAATTTTTAGCAGCTCCTTCCATCCAAGAGTTATCTGAATCCAACCTGATTAAGGCACAGTGGACTGCTTTAGCAGTGGCATGTTAGAGTAATGTGTCTAGTGGTATGATTAAGGCACAAATCAAATGTATTGCAGTCCAAGCATTGATGAACTCTGGTGAAATAGATGAAGAGTTAGGAGAGGTACAAGAGTTGTTGAATGCATCTGAGGCAGAATTTATAAATAAACATGAGCAAAAGAAAGAGAAAAGTGATGCAGAAGCAGAATTTAGACGTATAGAAGCGGAAGAAAATTTGATTAGGCTGTAAGGTCTCCGCTGAGTGAGTCTTCTGTGATGAGTCCAGCCATGCCTTTCTATGTAAATTTGTACCTGTTATTAATTTATTTTGTATCTGTCTCTTTTGTACAGGCATCAGAATGTTGTCATGTCAGTCATTGTCCATTTTTCTTTCCACATGAATTGTATTTATGCATTGTAATTATTGTCAAGTGTAATTGACCTCGGGTCACCGAGGTTCCATTGTATTCCTTTGTGTGTCGTCAGTCCGCCGCTATATAAATGGCCTGCATCTCCAATAAAGTAGCAGTACCTTTCTCCTGCTCATTTCTTTTGCACCTCTTAAAGTGGTTCCCGGAGCCATTAGCGGACTCAGACGGCGACCTAGTCTTGGCTCCATGAACTACCCCACGCCCCTGGCGGACTAAATACAGCACTGTAACCAGCGTTCAGGCATGCTGACTCTTGTCAGCAAATCATTAGCGGACCCACACGGTGCGCTCCCAAGCGCATATTGACGAGAGTACCCAACTCCAATTAAGAGGGCAAAGAGTGAGCATGGACGCGGACATTCCCTCCCACGTACAGTTAACCGCGAACTTCGCGGACTTAGATATCTACCTACTGCACGTCTCGCCCTCGCCCTCCCCCGCGCCAAGAATCACTCGCTCCTCCATGCTGCTACCCGCACCACGCGCACTGCCCATCCTGCCGGAACAAACTAAAGCCGCCCTCACCATAAAATTGCCGCCCTTCACGCATGGCAACCAATTATCATGGTTATACAGGGTCAAGGGACAGTTCAGACTGGCGGGACTCATGGACAAGGTACTACAAGCCGACGCCATCATCAACGCCCTGCCAGAGGAGGTCTACAGACAGTTCATCCCGTGGGTGTCTGCTGCGCTCCCCATCACCTACTAGAATCTAAAAACCTCCCTCATCGAGACCTGCTCTCTGCCAATCTCTGAGAGGGCCGCCCGCGCCCTTGACCTTGTCACCAGCCCACAGCATGACCAAAACATCCTGGAGACTTGGGGCATGATCCAGGACCTCCTCACCCTTCCAGGCACAGACGGCACCGATAGGCGGTCAGAGACCAGCCTATCAAGGGAAATCCTCCTCTGCCAGCTCCTCCCAGAGGTCTGAACTCAGATCCTCGACCCCTACACCATGCCACTCGAGGACCTAATTAAGATGGTGCAGCTATTGACAGACTCCTCAAGGGCAGCAAAGGGGCATCCATGCCCACAAACCCCATCAGTTCCCTCCAGCCGGAGGAAAGTGCGCAGCAGGAGGAGATCAACACCGTCACCAGAAGGCGGCCACCGTACCACTGCAAGAAGAACCCACCGGGCCCTTGCTACTACCACCAGCGGTACAGCAAGGACGCCCGGAACTGCCAACTCCCCTGCTCCTTTGCCCATCCAAAAAACGGGGGAGGCGGCGGCCAACAGAACAGGCCGCCATGGCAACGAGGAACCCAGGAGCCCAAAGCAATTAGGTTTCTACGTCCGTGACACCATCTCCGGCAGGATGAAGTTGGTCAACACTGGAGCTGTCCAATCAGTGTTTCCACCGTCCAGGGAGGACCGCAAGCACCCGCCGGACCTGGCTGCCTTCCTGACGGCCGCCAACGGGTCCCCATCCTCTCCTATGGCACCAGGCTCCTGTCGATCTCCATCCTGGCCGGAGATATTCATGGAACTTCATCATCGCGACGTAAGGACCCCGCTACTGGGCGCGGATTTCCTCGCCCACTTCGGGCTGGCAGTTGACGCCGGTCGCAAAGCGTCTTCTAGACACCGACTCCTGCCAGTCCTCCTCCCCTGGCACTGGGACCCAGTGTGCCTACCATCTGCTCCGTTAAACCACACACCAGTACGCCCAGCTGCTGAAGGAGTTCCCCGACGTGTTTCGAGCCGGAGCTGCACCAGGTACCTGGAACCCCAGCAAAGCATGGAATCTACCACCACATCAAGATGAAGGGCCCCAAGTCCACGCCAAGTTCCGGAGGCTTCCCCTTTGACGCCTTCAGGAGGCCAAGGACGCCTTCGCCCAGATGGAGCAGATGGGTATATGCAAAAAGGCCTCCAGCCCGTGGGCCTCTCCCCTCCACATGGTGCAGAAACTGGATGGCTCCTGGAGACCCTGCAGAGACTACAGATGGCTCAACCTCGCAACTGAACCTGATCATTACCCATTGTCAAACATGCAAGATCTCACAGCCTCCTTTCACAGGACCAAAATATTCTCTAAATTAGATCTTTTAAAATTGTACTTCCAGGTACCAGTTGCTCCAGAGGATATCCCAAAAACCGCCATCATTACGCCCTTCGGGTCCTACATCTTTCGCCTTCTCCACCTTCAGCCTGAGGAACACAGCGACACATTCCAGAGGCTGATGGACAGCATCCTGGGGACCTGAACTTTTGCGCCTGCAATGGATGATATTCTAATTTTTTCCAGATCCCCCAAAGAGCACCTGCAGCACATCCGGGTGGTCCTGCAGCGACTGCAGGAGAACGGCCTAGTCGTCCGATTTGACAAGTGCACCTTCGGCGTCGAAAAAGCTGACTTCCTAGGCCACAAGATATCCCCGGATGGCATCCACCCGCTCGCATCAAAGGTCTCAGCCGTCACCAGGTTCCCCACCCTTACCTCCGTCAAGGCCGTCCAGGAATTCCTCAGGATGGTCAATTACTACAGAAGGTTCATCCCCGGGATCACACACACCATGGCCCCCCTGACGGAGATCCTGAAAGGCCAACCGAAGTCCTTAGTGTGGGGACCCAGCCAGCAGCAGGCCTTCTCCCTGATGAAGGCCGCCCTCACTGAGACAACCGCCTTGGCCCACCAGGACCCCAACGCCCCCCTCCTGCTGACGACAGATGCCAGCAACGTTGCCTGCGGGGCCGTCCTGGAGCAGATCGTCGCCGACGGCCCCCCAGCCCATCGCCTTCTTCAGCAAGGAGTTCAACCCCGTGGAGGCCCACTACAGCACCTTCAACAGGGAACTCTGCGCAGTGTATCGGGCAGTATGCCACTTCAAGTTCCTCCTGGACGGTACGCCCTTCACAATCTGGACGGACCACCAGCCACTGGCCCACGCCTTCACAAAGCAAGGGGACGCATGGTCTTCCAGGCAGCAGCGGCACCTCGCAGCCATCGCGGAGTTCGCCTGCTCAATCAAATACCTCCCGGCAGAAAGAATCCTGTAGCAGACGCCCTCTCCAGAATCGAGCTCAATGCGGTGCAGCTCGGAATCGACTACAAGGACCTCGCCCAGGAGCAGACTGCCGACCCAGAGACTCCAGCCTACCGCACCACCATCACGTCCCTAAATTGGAAGGACGTGACCCTCGCCCCCGGGGGACCAAAACTGTGCGACATAAGCACCGGCCAGCCTTGCCCCCTGGTGCCTGCCTCCCGCCGCCGCCTCGTATTCGATGTCTTCCACGGGCTGTCCCACCCCTCCAGCAGGACGACGGCGAAGCTCCTGACAGAGGAGTTCATCTGGCACAGGATGCAAAAGGACGCGAGGGTCTGGGCGAGACAATGCATCCGGTGCCAAACCAGCAAGACAGGTCGTCGCACTGAGTCAGGGGTAGGCGAGTTTCCCCAGCCGGGGAGGCAGTTAGGCCACATCCACATAGACGTCATAGGGCCTCTTCCCCCGTCAGACGGGGCCAGATACCTCCTGACGATCGTCGACCGCTCAACCATGTGGCCTGAGGCAATGCCCATGCAAGAAGCCACCGCCAGTGCGTGCGCCAAGGCCCTCCTCTCCAACTGGATCAGCTGGTTCGGCGTCCCGGACCACATCACCACCGGCAGGGGCCTGGTCTTCCTGTCCGAGATCTGGTCCGCCCTGGCACGCCTGCTTGGGACATCTCACCACACCACCACCGCCTACAACCCCGCAGCAACGGATTAGTGGAAGGATTCCACAGGTCCCTGAAGGCGTCCCTCATGGCCCGCTGCACCACCAAGGATTGGAAATACCAGCTGCCTTGGGTCCTCCTCGGGCTGAGAACCGCCCCCAGAGCTAACGGTGACCCATCTGCAGCAGAGAAAATCTATGGAGAGCCCCTCGTGGTCCCAGGCAAACTCGTCACGGAGGATCATCACAACCCGTCAGTCCAGAGGCTCCGCGACATAGTCAGGAAGTTTGCCCCCTGCCGGCGGACGTATGCCGACAGATCAACCGCCTTCACGCCTCCCGGCTTGTCCTCCACCACCCACGTCTTCGTCAGGGATGATGCCGTCTGCCCCCCGCTCACCAGACCCTACAGGGGGCCCTTCCACGTGCTTGAGAGGAACAGCAAAGCCTTCCGCCTCGCCCTACACAGAAAGGACGATTGGGTGTTGATCAACTGTCTCAAGCTCGCCTTCCTGGAGGAAACAGCAGACGGCACCATGCAGTGCCTCCTCACGAACCGTCGACTCCGCAGCCGGGGCGCCGCAAAAAGAGGTCGCATGGCTGCCCCCGAAAGCAACCAGCCACACCCGCAGCTAGCCACTCCCTTACACACCGCACCCCCCAAGCTGACTTTGCAGAGCCGCGGCACTCGTCAGCGCCCCAGCAGATACCTTGATTAATCAGACGTTACCCATGTTTTTTTTGGGGGGGGGAGTATTTGTAAAGTTTCCGCTGAGTGAGTCTTCTGTGATGAGCGACCCGTTTTCTTTCAATTCTGCTCCTATAGGATCGGGTCACACAAAATCAGCCATATTGAACCAGCCATGCCTTTCTATGTAAATTTGTACCTGTTATTAATTTATTTTGTATCTGTCTCTTTTGTACATATATCAGAATGTTGTCATGTCGGTCATTGTCCATTTTTCTTTTCACATGAATTGTATTTATGCATTGTAATTATTGTAAAGTGTAATTGACCTCGGGTCACTGAGGCTCCATTGTATTCCTTTGTGTGTCGTCAGTCCGCCTCTATATAAACGGCCTGCGTCTCCAATAAAGTAGCAGTACCTTTCTCCTGCTCATTTCTTTTGCACCTCTTAAAAGGCTACAGATGCAGGCTGATAAAGAAAAAGAAGATAGAGAAAGAGCAAAAGAAGAAAGAGAAAGAGCAAGAAAGCCAGAGGATTATGAAAGAGATGAAATTGATAGAAGATCGCTCCAAGTTACCTGTAACACCGTCTAACCCCATCCAAGGTAATGCAGACCCTGTGTTTGATGTAGTAAGAGTGCAGACGTTAATTCCAAAGTTTACAGAAGAAGCTCCAGATGAGTTCTGTGATCACTTTGAAAAAGTGGCTTCAGGTATGGGATGCCCAGACGATAAATGGTCAGTCTTGTTACAGTGTTCTCATTGGTAAAGGAAGAAGTGCCTATTTAGCCTTATCAGCTGATCAGTGTAGAGAGTACAAGGTACTCAAACACAATGTGCTTCAAGTTTACCAGATGACCCCTGAATATTACAATGAAAAATTGAGATCTTTGAAGAAGGATGACAAGATGACTTTCTTAGATTACCCCTATAAAATAAGGAGATGTTTTAGACGATGGCTGGAGGCCGCTTAAGTTAAATCTATGGACGAACTTGAGGAGTTAGTAGTCCTAGAGCATTATCTTTGAGGAATTCCTGAACACATAAGAGCTTGTTTGAGAGAGAGAGAGGTGAAGAAACTTGATGAAGCTGCTACTCTGAGTGAGGACTATAACATAATATCCAGCAAAAAGAATTATAATGTCAAGTACCAGAACCAACAATTCACAGGTTATAGGTCTCAGTCGAGTTTTAAGAGCAGTGATGTGAGAAACCCTTGTAATAACTATACCAGTACAAAGCCAGGATATGCCCCACAGCAATGGAACATTAAACCCTCACCTTCTCGTCTGTTCTCAAGACAGATGCAGAAAACTAATGTTGTTTGCTACAAGTGTGGAAGAGTAGGGCATTATAGTCAAGATTGCTTCAAGGTACACCAGCAGGTTAAGCCAGTTGGACAGGTGATGAGGGGTAACCAGGTAAAGCCAACTACGAAGAACAGTGTGGGAAAAACTGAAACGAGACAAGCAGAGTGCTTAGCAACAAGTCAAAATGCAACTTCCAGTAGTGAGTGGCTGAACAGTGAGGAGGCTTTTAAGCCATATATCTATGAAGGTATGCTTACAACTCCCTCTTTAAGTGTACAAGTACCAGTGAAGATATTACATGACACAGGAAGTAACCATAGTGTGGTAGTTCGTGGTGCTCACCCACAGTTGAAGAAGAATCTCATTGGAGATTCAGTTATTTTAAAGGGTATAGGAGGAGAAGAGGTAACTACTATATGCTGCTTGCACCTGTCCTGTAAATTGGTGACAGGGAATGTTGATTTTGCTGTAAAGGACTCACTAACTGTTGAAGGTGTGCATGTTTTACTGGGTAATGAAGTTGGTGGTGTACCACTTGTTCCTTGTCCTATAGTGACAGACAAACCGTTAAGGATTAGTCCTATGGTAGAATTAGAGAAGAAAAATCCCACCTGTTTCCAAGTTGTATAACAACCAGGAATATGAAGAGAACTATGTTTGCAAGTGAAGAAACTGAGGATTTACCTGCACCAGAAGGATCAAGTGAAGGATCTTTGAGCTTAAAAGAGCTGTTCCAGGAAATTGAAGTTTCCCCTAGTGTTAGTAATGAAGAGATTTCCGAAGAAGAGGTTCCTGTTGTTATTAAAGAGACTCCGAGTAGTCAAAGTGTTACTGAAGATAGTAGTGAAGCTACAGAAGCAGAGTTAGCAGACATTGAGAGTTCAACCCTTGAAGTTGGACAAGTGACTAGAGAGAAGCTAGTGGAACTGCAGAAGAGGGATACAACGTTGGCTGATCTGTTCTTCAGAGTTGTTAATCAAGAAGAGATGCAACAAACTTCTACCTGTTATTATCTAAAGGAAGGATTGCTAATTTGGAAGCATCGACTGCAGATATACCAGGAAATGCTGAATGGGGTGAATATCATCTAATTTTGATTCCATATCCATTGAGAAAGCAAGTTGTAGCAGCAGCGCACGAGTCTGGACATACGGGAATCAGGAAGACTGTTGAGGTTATGAAGTATTTTTTTGTCCTGGACTTCACAAGGGTGTTAGCAAATTTTGCAGAAAATGTCATACATGCCAGATAGCTGAAAACAAGATGAACAAGTCTTCAATATTAGAAAATTTGGAAAACAAACTAAAACATCAGAGTGATGAACAAAGCAAAGAATTTAGTGAGATGATTCAAAATTTCCCTGAGACTTTTACCGACATTCCTAAGTGTACTGACTTGACAAAGCATGAGATAAAGATCAGAGAAGATGCTAAGCCATTCAAGGAAAGAGCTTACTGTGTATCAGCCTTTCATCAAGATGTTTTGAAAAGGGAAGTTGAATATTTGTTGCAGCATGGATTGGCAGAGCCCAGTTCAAGTCATTACAATTCTCCTTGTATGTTAGTGAAGAAACCAGATGGCTTGTTTAGGATGTGTACTGATTATAGGAAGCTGAATTCCATCAGTGTAGCTGATAATTATCCCTTACCTCTTATTGATCAATTACTTGATGATATTGGGCAAGCCAAGTTTGTTTCTAGAGTAGTGAAAAAGTTACAAAGATTTGTGAATGTGCCTAAAGTATATCGCCTATTTTGTGGAAGTTTTTCAACCTTAGTAATTCCCCTGATTGGTTGTATAATCTTGTTGTGTAAAGAGAGAGAACAGTTTTGGAGAGAGCAGTGTAATTGTAGATTATTTATCCCGTTCCGAATCATTGGATTCAAACCCGGGATAATTAATCTTAAGGGAGGGAGGAATACTACAATGTGTTATATAATATATATAGCCATTCTACAAATATGATATGTGTCTCTGTGAAATTTTTTATGTTTTGCTTGCAGATTCGTCATTTGTTGCAAAATATGATGATAAAATTTTCAGCTATTTCATATGTTTTGTGGTGACTTTGTAATGTACTATCAATCATGTTTGCAACACACTGTGTTTATGGAAGTTTAAATGCTGTAGAGAGAAGAGAGAGATATTTTGAACCATTATCAGACCACCACATCCTGTATTGACAAGTGTTTGGGGTGAAGGCAGAAAGGCAAGGGTCACTTTTGCTTACCTTGATGAGTTGACAAGCCTCAGCCAGAATGTTTTATTGTATGTGTATCATGTGTGTCTGTTCCATAGTTATTAAGTTTGGTCTCAAAATACCTTTTCTATTTACCCAGCTGCTTAACCCAGGACAGGAAATGTCAATTTTGAGATAAGGAGCTTGAAGCTCCAGTCCTGTATGTATACCATACATGTATACCTGTATGTATAATGTATGTATACTTTATGTATCATGTATACTGAGAGGTGGCAGGAGAAATCTGTTATTCAAAGACTGAAGAGACTAGTTAGTAACAAACACGACCCGCCATATATATTCAAAGGGAAATCAGAGAGACCCAGGAGTTGCCTTGGGGAATTCAAAGATAGTTCTCTCTCTCTCGCTCTCTCTCTCTCTCTCTCTCTCTCTCTGGTACAATATTGTGTCTAAAGGGTATATGTATAAAGTTGGTTATCCTCCTTCCACAAAAGCATAAGTTTTGTCAAATTCAATCATGAAGTGTATGCATTTTGTAAGAAGGATCTAAGGTGTTTATATTGTGCAAGCATTGTGAAAATGTGTTGTACTATTTTCTGTAGAAGAAGAAGGTAAGATTCTTACTTGATATGTTTTGTACTGTTGTTATGATAGAGAATTATTATTTTGATAAAAGGTGGATAATATCTCTTATAGTGAGTTCTAATGTGTCTTGCTGCTAACTATATTTTACTAAGTGCATATCATTGTGACTTGGCAGTGTTGCCTTTGAGGAAATTTTAGAAAGACGTGAGTTTAGCTTTTTTTAAGAGTGAAGGTAATCTTTTGAAAGATTGATATAATCTGTAAACATATTTTTATCTTAATGAAATTGTCGTTGGTATATTTCCATTTTTGCATATTTCATTCTTATATGTCTGTGTTATCATATTGCTCCAATTTTATTATTAAACAGTGTTTTCCAAAGTTTGTGTTGGTGATTACTTAGCATTTTGTTAGTGCATACTTATTATTGAGATTTCAGTGAATACCTGTATTGACTCCCATTTATTAATGTCTTAGTGGACACTTGGGCTAGTTGCAGATGCTCAGACTTATATTTAAAACTTGAGTGAGAGTTAAAGGTTCGAATTTTACTTAACAAATTGCTTTCTTGATAAATTAAAGTTTTGTGAATTAATCTTGATTAAGAAATACTTAAATTTTACTGTACACTGTTGTCAAGTAATAGTAAATCTTTTTGAGAGTGTGAACTCTGCTATAACTTTTAAACTTAGAAATAAATTTGTCTGTTTAAAGTTTTAAAAGCACAGTGTTTCATTTTGACCACCAGTGATTAGAGAAAGTAATGAATGTTTAGTTCTCCTTTATCAAAGTGAAATAGATGAAGTGATGCCCATTTTCCACTAGACTGCTTATAGCCTATTAGTTGTTACCTCACCCATAACTTGATAAAGTATATTGATTTTTCAAATGATAAGCAAGTTTTAAGGGGTCACTGTACCTTTAGAGTATTCAGTCTTAATATTTTTGGTATGAGGTTTCAAGTGTCTGGCTGAGGTGAGGTAACTTTTGGTCTTATTAATTGTGTAATAACCAGGTACTTGATCCTTCAGACAATATATATATATATATATATATATATATATATATATATATATATATATATATATATATATACATACACACACACACATATATATATATATATATATATATATATATATATATATATATATATATATATATATATATATATATATATATATATTATAATAATTATGCAGCAAGAGCATTAGATGACATGTTCGAAGAACTGGAAACACTTGAGGGGGAGAGAAAATTCACAGAACTGCAAAGTCGAGGGACAAGAACACCAAGACCACTCCCATATAAATATAAAACAGGTTAAGGATGGGAATGGAGTGGTTTTATGCAATGGGGATAAGATAAAGAAGAGGTGGAAAGAATAATATGAACACCTGTTAAATGAAGAAAATCCTAGAAAATTCTTTGAAGGTGGATTCCAGAACCTTGGTATGACACACACTATTATCAGGAAGGATGTAAAGAAGGCACTAAAGAAGATGAAAAATGGTAAAGCAATAGGACCAGATGGAATTCCTACAGAAGTGTGGAAGAGCCTGGGAGAAGAAGGAATAGACATGCTTTGGGACCTAGCAAAGAAAATATGCAGTCAGGAAAAGATACCAAAAGAATTGAGAGAAATCTTTATTGTGCCTATGTATAAAGAAAAGGGTGATATCCAGGACTGTTCAAACTACAGAGGAATAAAGATAATGTATCACACCATGAAACTGTGGGAAAGAATAATGGATCAAAGAATTAGAGAAGAAACATCTGTAGTTGATTGGTTTCATGCCAGGAAGAAGAACGACAGATGCAGTGTTTGCCCCCGACAGATGATGGAAAAACACCGGGAAAAGCAGAAAGGACTGCACATAGTATTCATAGATCTGGAAAAGGCATATGATAGAGTCTCACGCCAAGAGGTTTGGAGGTGTATGCAAGTAAAGGGAACACCAGAGAAGTACGTGAGGTTGGTCCAAGATATGTATAAGGGAGCAAAAACGCAGGTTAGAAGCACTGTTGGGTTAACTGAATGGATGCAGTAAGAGTTGGTTTACATCAGGGATCTGCTTTAAATCCATATCTTTTTGACCTGATAATGGATGTGCTATCTCAAGGAATAAGAGATCAATCCCCCGGTGCATGTTGTTTGCTGATGACATCGTGTTATGCAGTACCAACAGAGGGGTAGTGGAGTCACAACTAGAGCAGCGAGGAAGGTACTGGAAAACAGAGGATTAAAGATCAGTAGGAAGAAGACTGAATACCTAAGTTTTAATGAAGATCAAGACTCCGAGATTAGTATGGAAGGCACAAGGCTGAACCAAGTAGAAAAATTTAGGTATCTTGGCTCAACAGTGGCTGATGATGGAAACTTGGATGTAGAAATAACACACTGAGTGCAGGCTGGATGGAAAAATTGGAGAAAGATGTCAGGCGTCTTGTGCAACCCAGAATCAACATAAAGGTTAAAGGAAGAAACATGGCCAGTAAAGAGAGTGGAAGAGAATAAATTAGAGATGAAAATGCTCAGGTGGATGTGTGGAGTAACAAAAATGGACAGGATAAAAAATGAAAGAATAAGAAGAACCACTAAAGTCGTAGAACTATCAAAGAAGGCCCAGGAAAGAACACTGAAGTGGTATGGCAATGTGATAAGAAGGGATGAGACGTATGTAGGGAGGAGAGCGATGCAGATGGAGGTGCCTGGTGGGAGAGCAAGAGGAAGACCGAAGTGAAGGTGGATGGATGCAGTAAGAGAAGATCTGAGAGACAAACAGTTGTCAGAGGACAATGTGTTTGACTGAGCCAGGTGGAGGAAAGCTGTCAGAAACATCAGCCCCATACAGAAGTGGGAAAAGATGCAGAGAAAGAAAAAGAATTATGCAGCAAACAATCTGACCCGACCATAATCCATAGAGGGTATATATCTGGAGGTGCTATCTGTATACCAGTGATATGTATTTTGGTGGTCTTCCACCAGGGCGGCGCTGCAGAGCCTTGTGGCCATCTTTAAAGGCCTGGTAACCATGAAAATTGAACAGGGGCTTAGAGCGATTGTGAATTTCTTTTATCCTGAATGTTCAGTGAGTAAGTGTTTAGTGAATGTTTAGTAAGTGTTTAGGGTTTAGTGAATGTTTAGTGAGTAAGTGTCTAATGTTTATGAGTAAGTGTTTAGTGAATGTTTAGTGTGTAAGTATTCAGTGGGTGTTTAGTGACTGTTTAGTGTGTAAATGTTTAGTGAGTGTTAAGGGTTTAGTGAATGTTTAGTGAGTGTTAGTGTTTAGTGAATAGTGTGTAAGTAGTCAGTGAATGTTTAGTGAGTGTTTAGGGTTTAGTGAATGTTAGTTTTTAGTGAATGTTTAGTGCGTAAGTAGTCAGTGAATGTTTAGTGATTGTTTAGGGTTTAGTGAATGTTTAGTTTGTAAGTGTTTAGTGAGTGTTTAGGGTTTTGTGAATGTTAGTGTTTAGTGTGTAAGTCTTCAGTGAAAGTTTAGTGTGTATGTATTCAGTGAATGTTTAGTGAGCATTTAGGGTTTAGTGAAAGTTTAGTGTGTAAGTGTTTAGTGAGTGTTTAGGGTTTAGTGAATGTTCAGTGTGTAAGTATTCAGTGAATGTTTAGTGTATAAGTATTCAGTGAATGTTTAGTGAGTTTTTAGGTTTTAGTGAATGTTTTGTGAATGTTAGTGTTTAGTGAATGTTTGGTGTGCAAGTGTTTAATGAGTGATTAGTGAATGTTTAGTGACTATTTAATGTTTAATGAGTGTTTAGGGGTTTAATAAGCATTTAGGGTTTAGAGAGTATTTAGTGCTTAATGAGTGTTTAGGGTTTAGTGAGTGTTTAATGTATAGTGAGTTCTTAGTGAATGTTTAGTGTATAAAGAGTGCTTAGTGAATGTTTAGTGTATAGTGAGTGCTTAGTGTATGTTTATTAAGTGTTTAGTGTTTATTGAATGTTTAGGATTAATTAAGTGAGTGTTTAGTGAATGGTTACTGAGTATTTAGGGTACAGCAAATATTTAGTGAGTGTTTAGTGTTTTATGAGTGTTTAGTGAACGTTTAATGTATAATGGGTGTCTAGTGAGTGTTGAGTATTCAGTGAGTGTTTAGTGTTATTGAGTGAAAAGTTAAGTATACCTTAGTTTAACCAGACCACTAATGAGCTGGGTAACAGCTCTCCTAGGGCTGGCCCGAATGATTAGATTTATTTTATGTGGCTAAGAACCAACTGGTTACCTAGCAACGGGACCTACAGCTTATTGTGGAATCCGAACCACATTATGATGAGAAATGAATTTCTATCACCAGAAGTAAATTCCTCTAATTCTTCATTGACCGCTTGGAGAGTCGAACACTGGGCCAACAGCGTGCTAACCGAGAGCTCTACCCACCCCTCCAATGAAGAACTATAGCCGATTCACTTAAGGTAGATTCTAGACATTTGTTTGGCAGCCTCTGATTGGCTGGTACCGGGAGGCAAGCGACTTGCTCACTGTCTCATTTTTACGTATGTAGCTCAGAAAACTAGCAATATATTTATATATTGCTTCATTTATCTCACGTTTTGAACAAGATAGGAAAGTTTTGGTCATACCATAAGATTCTGTATTAATTGTACAACGAAATATGATTTCCTGAAATCAATAAGATAAAACACAAGGGTTACAACGAGTAAAAGTGAAGAGAGAAGCATTTAATTCTTTATACTCGTTTTTACTTATCATCGGATTTTGCATCATTCATGCTATCAAGATAAAATAAAACTTGTGTTTTCATACAATAAATTCACCCTGAATACGCTGGTGCTTTCAGATTTTAGATGCGCGTGATATAGCCATTAAAGTAATCTCAATAACATAACACTGATTTCAACACTTACATAAATCAGGAAAAAGCTGCAATGACATAAATCAGGAAAATGCTGCAATGACAATCACCTGTGATAGCTTTCCCGCCAGGCCGCCACAGGCTGTTCCTTTTACCTCCCCGGAAGTTTTCACCAATAGCGAGTTTTATTAATTACGTGTTTTTAGTAGATTCTGGTATTCAAAGAAAGTTTATAATAACATGTTTTCCTGATTCTTAGTGTAATTTATCCCAATTGGTGTTAAAATATGTGAAAAGTAAAAAAATTATGCAGCGTGCATCCGAAAACAAGCTCCTGTCGTTGACTTCGGCGGGTGTTGTTATTAAATTTAGACTTATCATCACAATACTTTATAATCTCTTTATTCGTTAACATTATTTATTTACAAAACATATATCTGAGGGAGAAATTAAGGTTAGTAAATAAGTTTCGATTCACATCACTTGATAATTATTTGAAAACGATGATGCTATTCGGACAAAATACTTGCAACCAATCAGCTAGCAGGAAACTTTTCCGAGCTAAAAGGGCACCCCTGCAAGTCTGTGCTAATGCGCCTCGGTAAAAAAAAACCGAGTTAGTGTAGACTTGCATCTGTTATGATTGGTGTGTTTACATCTCTCATCTGTTCTAATTGGAGCTTTTACATCTGTCTATCAATAACATTTTACGTTCTTTATTGTGGCTCTTGGTGGGTGTAATACTATTTGTACGTAATGAATTTTTATTGTAGACACCCTTATTAGGCCTATTGTAAAATATCAGTGACATGCTTTGCAAGGCTACGACAGGTCTCACTGCTTGGAAAGTTGATTCCTCCCATCTTTCGATCTTGAAAGCATAGAATGAAGTTTATTTTCTCAATTCCACTTCGATCTGAGGTCATCTATCTCTGACATTGTGGTACTGTGATCAATTTCCTTCTTTCTTTTCCTTATAGGTCTAAAACCCGAAGCTTTAAAGCAGTGTATTGTGGTACTATCGTTTCCATGGCTCGGTATTCTTAGGCCTATTAACGTCTAGCATGAGTTTTTTATCCAATAATCTTCTTAAATTTCCCTTACGACTCATATAGCTTTAAAAGCACTCTTTTAACCAACCAAGAGCCAATTTAACGATAAAACATTTAACTAAGGTAAGGAGGTAGTTCAGGTGTCAAGGAAAAAACACCATGACGTGTACGGAGCATAAAATGCAACCTTACGAAATGTCAAATCTGTTTTACTCTTCGTATTTTCGTGTAAAGGTAAAACTTGGCTATCCATGTATTTCGATCAAGAAATCCAAATGATGACCCTAGAGGAGGAGGAGGAAATCATGTACTAGAATAATAGCTAACATTACCGCATATTCTTAAAGGTCCACAATAATATATCTGATGGTAACAGTTGTAAAACTGTATAAAAACTAAATAAAAGTTTGCGAACCCTTCCCTGGGTTCATCTTCGTTTTATAAAGTTTTACAACTGTTACCATCAGATATATTATTGTGGACCTTAAAGAACATTACTTGTGCTCTCGTAATTGAGATTTTTACCCATTACCGCTTATGGTAATAATCTCTGGCGGCCATTCAAACTAAAGCTGCTCTCTCTCTCTCTCTCTCTCTCTCTCTCTCTCTCTCTCTCTCTCTCTCTCTCTCTCTCTCTCTCTCTCTCTCTCTCACTACAACACTGACGATATTTTTTTAACAAGTTTTATTCCCTCACTTCCACTGTATTTGAAGGTAATGTAGCTTCCCCTGATTATTGCTAAATTGCCAGATTAGAGAAGAATTATTATATTGCAGTATTTTTTCCTCTTGTTCATAGAATATGTATTAATCATAGAGGAGTAGAAGAGAGCTTTTACATTGTGTATGAAAAAAGGAAAGCCCCTTCCACTCTTGGAAAAGAGAACTGATCGAAAACCAATGAATACTTCAAATATGATGGAGAGCCCCCTCAGGCACCATAGTATTAAATCAGACCTTTAAGAAAGTATGCTAATATATGTCTGAACGTATGGAGATATTTGATAATCAGGTATGCTAACCTATTCCACCTAACTCGTGTGGCGATACGCCTAGGCTACCTTAGATCCTGGACCTAGGAAAGTCACTGTAAGTAGGCTAATAATATCCTCCACGGTAGTTGGTTA
Organism: Macrobrachium rosenbergii; assembly: GCF_040412425.1. Lineage (NCBI taxonomy): Eukaryota > Metazoa > Arthropoda > Malacostraca > Decapoda > Palaemonidae > Macrobrachium > Macrobrachium rosenbergii. Next base: position 7,237,500 of record NC_089791.1, read on the forward strand.
GTAAAGCCCAGCCACCCGAAGTACACACAAAACCCGGAAATTGGCCCTTTATAACTCTGGAAATATTCAACCGACCGGGATGAAACTCTGGCTTTAGAGGTTTCCCACTAAGATCTCTAATCGTGCCAAATTTCATCGAAGTCCGTTCAGCTGTTCTGGAGATCCAGATATCGATTTTTGGTGTTCAGGAGATGTGGTAGGGGGTGGGTGAGTGAGGGACCTGACACATCTGTGGAGCAATAACGGTAAAAGATACAGCCGTGATATTTAGTTTTTCTAAAAGCTCGCGTTCTGGAGGGGTGTATTTCGGGGATTGTTTTTTGAAATAATGAAATTTTGAAGTTAACAGCGGACCATTCAAGTTAGCCACCAAAATTCAAATTTCCTGATGCTCAGGTACGGACTGCTCACAGCATTAGAAGAGACGACGTTTCCTTAATGTGTGTGAATAGCAAGTGGTGTTAGGAGAAGCTGGCTGACTTACTGTCAATTATCTTAATTAAATATTATTACACACATTGAATTTACCCACGCGGTTTTGGTTTTCGCCATCGTTGACCTACGCACACACACACACACACACACACACACATATATATATATATATATATATATATATATATATATATATATATATATGAATAATTATATGATTATGCGACAAACGAGCTGAGCTGACCATAATCACGGAGAAGCCACTTAGGTGCAAGAAAACTATATCTAAAGAAGTAGGAGTCTTTTCTTTTCAGTACAGAAAGCGGAGTGCCATTATAATATGCACAATGCTAACCATACCTGATGAGATAGACACTAGCACTTCTTCAAGCTATACAATTTGAAAACATATAGCAAATGTATCCACTCGGAAGCGTGTGATCATATGAACGCAGAGCTTATTTGTGGGTAACTTTTTTTTTTTTTTTTTTGTCGTCGAGAATAATACTGGCGAACTCATTCCGATTGTTGCTGTTGTGGAGACTGGAGTAATGTTCAACAAAACCTGGGCCTGGTCAGTGTTGTGTGGTACTGGAATCAGGCGCTCTTGCTTAATTTTCACATCATCAGCGGTGGTTCGTCCAAACCGAAGCCTATTCAATGTGCGTATTATAATGGCATTCGCTTTCTTTACTATTGAGAAAAGACCCCTACTTCTACTTTTCGCTTTCATCATAATTTATCAGGTTGCGGAGTAAAGCCCTACGCTCTGCCCCTTCCTTTGTATCCCATGACCTCCATATCTGCCTCTTGTGGCTGGGCTTTACTG
>NC_089791.1:7243763-7258763 GCF_040412425.1 Macrobrachium rosenbergii
ATCAGACACCTCCAGAGATTAAAAACTTTTATAGGCAATGAAACCCTTTAGCTAAACATTTTAATTAGTATCATATTAAAAAATAATTCATACACTTCTGGCCTCGTAAATGTAATAACAGTACGAAACTGATGGTCTTATAATTCAAATAATGTAATAAAATTACCAGAGTGTTGTATATATATATATATATATATATATATATATATATATATATATATATATATTATATATTATATATATATATATATATATATATATATATATATATATATATATATATATATATATGTATATATATATATATATATATATATATATATATATATATATATATGTATATATATATATATATATATATATATATATATATATATATATATATATATATATATATATATATATATATATATATATAGTATATATATATATATATATATATATATATATATATATATATATATATATATATATATATATATATATATATTTATGGATTACGAGGGTGTGACTGCGTTTCTTACTTTACCTTAATAATCTTAGCCTTACAGAAACCCTCGTAAGCCAACAACAGAATAATTACAAGAACACTTAGTAGTTGGAAGGTCGCCAAGTGAGAGTATGTTTCGTAACACTACTAAGGGATTCAGAGCCGACAAAACACGGTTTTTCTGGAAACACCTTTTTATCAAAGCATCGGATAAAGGTGAAAGTTGGCAGGTGTATATTTTATAACCCTACCTAATTTTTGCAAGTATTATTTAGTACCTAAGTTCAATAGTTCTGTTACTTATCAGAGTAAAAATGTATTTCCTATGCCAGAGCCATTAAAACTCGCAGGTAAGAGTTTTGAACACAATAGTGATGTTAACCTATGACGTCATGAGGCTCCACCCACAGTGAAGAGAAGTTTTCGTAAGGGAAAATGTCTCTTCACTGTGGCTCTGCCCACTTGCCGATGACATATTCACTAATTGATATTAGTAAGGCCAAGAGAAAGAGAAGGTCTGATCACTTCCCCCCAAATCTCCCATGTAGGCAGAGCTTTGTCTACCTCCTTATTGCGTCAGCAGGTGAATTACCTTAATGAGCAGGTACCTCTAAGGTAAGTCATCACCTACGTAGTTACCGTAGGTGGGAGGCATCTCCACTCAATTGGGTAGACCTTGTCTCTCCTGGCCTTGGATATTAGTACCCATCCTAGGCTTCATTGATATCAATGATGGTGAGCAGGATTTGTCATCATCCCGTGATTGCATTATCATTCTCAATAATTTTATTATTATTATTATTATTGTTATTATTATTATTATTATTATTATTATTATTATTATTATTATTATTATTATTATTATTATTATTATTATTTTGTAGAAGTTTCATCGCAACTTCCACAGCAGTTGTTAGCATGGAATTCTTCCATTTTCTTGACATTCGTATTGTTTATACTTTACAAATAATTCAATGTACATAATTCATCCACATGATGAACCAGTCTATAGTTCATTTGTTAGGTCTACATTTGTTCAGGGGGGGAATACAAAAAGACAGTCCGTTTTGTTTTACCTCAGGTTTCGACACTATAGCCTTCTATTTGTATTTGCAGCAAGTCAAGAGCGGTCACTAGAAGTAGAATTCAAATGAAAAGCAATGATAATTCTTTCCCCTCAACTGTTAGAGGTGTGAAGGTCAACACCATTGTTTTATTTCAGTCAATTAACCCATTGCTATTTTTCTTTGTTTTTTTATTTATATCATACAGCACCCTAAACAGCGCTCGTATGCTCGCTGCAAATAAAAGTGAATGGTAGGAGTCAAGATTTTGAGGGCAGGCTATTATTTACCTGATTAAATATCAATGAGATGTAACATGATTTATACTGATATGCATAGAAAGGAAAATATATTGAACTCAATTTGAATGAGGCATATTGTTATAATCATTGTGTTTTAATAAATATGTTGTAGATGTACAAACAAAACGTCTAACACTATACACAATTTATTTACAAAATGTCTTCATCGTCACTCTTGAGGAAGAGGCCATCACCCTGTCCTCATCGTTGCTAGCGATGTCAATGATGACTGGTTCCAAACTCTCATGGATATTGTCCGACTTCCAGTACTCCTTCTCAAAATGCCGTAACGTCTAACAGCTCCTACCCACACTTCAGGGGTGGCCAAGTAACTATTACCCACTATAGAAATGATTACCTACTCATGCTACAGTAAATCTTGCCACAGGTCTTCTCGCTTGTATACAAAGTGGCAAGCCGTAGCACAAATGTAGTCTTGCAATTACGGGGACAATTCCATATCCTGCTGGCCATTATCGAATTTGCAGAAGCCTAGACTAGACTGTGCAGACATATCCATTCACCATCTACCTGGTGGGTGGGCAGAGCCTAATGGTGTCATATTACGCTTATGACACAAATTGTTTTAGGAAACTTGTTTGTTATTTTCTCAGTTCCAGCATCAGCAACTTCATTTTACTCTATACCTATCAAAACTATTGAACTTAGGGACTAGATAATACTTGCAAAAATTAGGCCAGGTTATAAAATATACACTTGCCAACTTTCACTTTTATCCGATGCTTTGGTGAAAAGTTTTTGCTGAAAAACCGTGTTTCGTCAGCTGTGAATCCCTTAGTAGTTCATTATTTACAGGCACAACATGGTAAATTTCAAATTTAACAATGGGAAAGCTGGACAAATCTCACTACAAATAACAGGTGGACAAAGGGCACAACAGCAATTGCTGAGTGAATGAATAATGATTCGAATATACATCTACTGGCCACTTGCAACTGGACCGTAAGCCAATCAACAATGAATTTCTGTCCGCCTTGGTATGGGCAATTCATCAGGCAGTCAGGAACACAGTGGAATGGCTATATAGGTAACTTGCAATGATAACTCTCCTGGAAATGAAACAGTTCCAGATAAGACTACTACCGAAATACTACCTCTCTAGAAATGAGTTAATGCAACAACTGGAGAGAATGCTTTTACTCTACTCACTTCTTGGCAAGGGGCATGAATTAAGTTATGCACTGATTAAGGAATCACACACAGGGTATAACAAGTCCCTGTTCAAGTTGAAGAGATAAGGAGTTTACTTGAGTGATGAAATGCGAGAGAGCTATGATAAAAATGAGTCAAAGAAAGAGACCCTGGCCAACCAATTCCCTACCGGGGCATGTACCGTCTTTCCTCCCTGTTACTGATGGCACACACAGCTCTACGTCGACGTGATCCAAGTTTTATTAGCAGTGTCTGGTAATGGGCTCAATCAATCCAGTTTGAGAAAGTGAGTTCCACCAGCCCAAGGCTCGATACTCAATTGGGCAGAGGTTCCCCGTGTTTGAGAGTAGAGTGAACTGAACTCGGAGGGTGCTGGCTCTTTTTATTTCCTCGGATATTGCTTGGGGCTCAGCTTCAGGCACTGTCGTCGGCGCATACCTGCAGATTAGGAAAACGGTCTCAGGCCAGTAAAGATGGAAAACACAGCATGAGCTTAATTCAATTTTGAGATTTAGACAGAGGGAACAGCTACCTACCCCAGGGGTTTTCCTTGGGGAAGCATAAAGGCCCAGCCCTTGAAGAGGGTTGTGTCGGCCAATCCTAAAACTCTCCTTTCACTCCACTACTTGTGGATCTACCTACACCCCCACTGCCTGGTATTTTCCCCCTTAAGATTCTTATAAGTTAGCTATCCAGGGGCGTAAAACGTAAGTGTGTGTGTGTATGCATACATACATACATACATATATATATGTATGTATGTATATATATGTATATATACACATATATACGATTTTTCTGTGTTTTTATTAGTAGTGCTTTGGTATTTATACGAATATTTGAATCTTGTGACAATCGAGGCCAGAAGTGTATGAATTCATTCTTCATTTGATTGGATACTAATTAAAATGTTTACCTAAATGATTTCGATGCCTTTAAACCTCCTTTTTTTCAGTTTTCTATAAAAGAAAACTATTGAGATAGCTTTGTCTGTCCGTCCGTCCGCACTATTTCCGTCGGCCCTCAGATCTTAAACAAATAAAAAATGCACTACATCGTATAATCAAGGCCACCGAAAATAGATCTATCTTTCTATGGTCTCGGTATAATGCGTGGCCTACATCGTTGCCAGACACACGGTTATGGCTAACTTTAACCTAAAATAAAAAAAAAAAAAAAACTGCTGAGGCCAGAGGGCTGCAATTTGGTATGTTTGATGATTGGAGGGTGGATGATCAAGATACCAATTTGCAGCCCTCTAGCCTCAAAAGTTTTTAAGATCTGAGGGTGGACAGAAAAAGTGCGAACAAAAAATGTGCAGACAGAAAAAGTGCGGACGGACAGACAAAGCCAGTACAATAGTTTTCTTTTCAGAAAACTAAAACCACTAAGGCTAGAGGGCTGTAAATAAGTACGTTGATTATTCACCTTCCAATCATCCAACATACCAAATTGCAGCCCTCTAGCCTCAGTAGTTTAAATTTGATTTAAGATTAAAGTTAGCCATAATCGTACGTCTGGCACCGCTATAGGTACCAACAACACAGGCCACCACAGGCCCGTGGCTGAAAGTTTCATGGGCCACGGCTAAGAGTTTCATGGGCCGTGGCTGAGAGTTTCATACAGCATTATACGCTGTACAGAAAACTCGATTGCGCCGAAGAAACTTCGGCGCATTTTTTACTTGTTTATCTTTGAATTCGTTCGATCATCAGCTCTCACAGCACAAAGCTTTACTTCTGTTATTAAAATCCACATTTGAAGTTTTCTCTCTAAATAAAACTTAGAGAGTGTGGCTCTGTGACATGCAGTATTTTGCATTAAATAACAGATTTTTTCCAGCTACCAGCAGTTATCTCTTACAAAGAAGGATGATTCCTATTGGTAGGGGCCTTTCAATGACATGCGATATTTGAATCATCCAACACTCCTTAAGAAAAAAAATTACTAATTGCTATTTTTAAATTAATATCCATGTTCCCTTAAAAGATACGTTTCCTTGGAGTTTAAAGCAACGAACAACTTGCGGTTCTTTGGCACATCCCATAAGTTTATTTCATTCATTCTTTTTCAGCGAACACCCATTTCCTCTTCGATGGGATGGAGGTTGGAAGGATTTGTTTCTTGAAATGAAAAACTTCCATTTAGAGCATTTTGTTTTCCTTTTTCTTTGTTCAGGGACCAGGTTGCAATATAGGCCTTCCACCTGCTGTCCATTTCGTGTACTATGGAAGTAAGAGTGACTCCCATTTAATACTTCAATATAGCTTAGCTTGTCTCTGACAGCGACAGAAGCAGTACGGAGTTGGAATCGATTAGCAATGAATATCTTTATTCAAAATATGATTTGTGATGCTACGTCCTATTAGTATAACTGGGCCAGAATCACTTTTAGAATGAACTCTTGAACTGTTGTTCGTTTTTATTTCTAATCGCACTGTGTGCTCGTGCGAATGTGTGAATGAAATGATCCTAACTTGACGAAACGCACGGTATGCTCTCACAGGCGGCGAGTGTTTGAATTTCTTTTTCGTTTCTGTTAAAAACTGACTCAAGTTTATTTATGGTACTTGCTGTCAGTGACGCCCAGTCTCTTTTTCTGAATATATCAGTCAGTCTGTTTTTGAAGTTCCTGAATGCTTATAGGTCAGAAATCTTTATATTTTGTACATTATTTGTACATTATTTGACAGCTTAATTGTTTCTAGTACAATTTTGAAAATTATTGTTACCAAATGTAAGAACAGCTCTGTTACAGATCATTTTATTTATATTTTTCTTTTGTAATAGTTAAACTAATTTTCCCTTTTTCTAATTTTCATTTTCTTGGTCTAACATGAAGTTATTTTTTTTTTTTCAGAAAATATCCGTTTATTCTTAGATCGGTTTATAAGACGTTCCTCGAGGCAAAAGACCCTTCCGAATGCATTTCAGATGAAGGATTAGGTTGTGAGCCGCACACCACACCCATCTCCACTTCTTGCTCCAGGGTAGGGAAAGTCATCCAGATCATTACTACAGTGAACCTCGTTTCTCACTCTGACGCCAGTTCTGTTGACACAGATGTAGTGAGTATTCTATTCTTGATATTTATACATAAGTGTCCTGTTGGTATCAACAGCCGATGGATACGCGCGTCCACATGTTTACATAAAATGAAGTTTGGCATTACCTTGAATTACCTTTAAGATGAACTTCATGAGCCAATTTCCAATTTTATGATTTTATCTTTTGACTTACGTTTTTTATTTAGTCACATTTTAGCGTTTTCCTGACGTTTTCATCTTATTGAAAAAGCATCTCAGTCAGAAGAAGAAAAAAACGAGAACTAAAAGTGTTAATGGACGCGTCGCCTTTGGGAAAAGAGAAATCTTCCTCTGGAAGTAAGAGATTTTCGGATTTAGAGGATTCGAGAGGAGTGGGAAAGGACAGAGGCTTTTATTATCTTTCAGGCGAAAGAGGAGAAGAATTATGCATTGACGCCATTGATAGATAGTCATGAATTACATACTATTTTTGTTTTTCGTCTGAAAAAGCTTGAAATTTTGTATTTTCCTGGTAAACAAAAATTTATAAAAACCTCTTTACGTAAAACAGTTGAGGAGTCATCCTGGAAGTCGTACATATATGGTATTATTATTAATAATATTATTGTTAATATAATAATAATAATAATAATAATAATAATAATAATAATAATAATTATTATTATTATTATTATTATTATTATTATTATTGTATATATATTTTTTGTCTATCACAGTCATCCTATTCGACTGGGAGGTTTTTATAGTGTGGGGTTCCGAGTTGCATCCTGCCTCCTTAGGAGTCCATCATTTTTCTGACTATGTGAGCTGTTTCTAGTAACACTTTTCTGCATGAGTCCTGAAGCTACTTCGGCATCTAGTTTTCCAGGTTCCTTTTCAGGGATCTTGAGATCGTGCCTAGTGCTCCTCTGATTATGGGTACAATTTCCACTGGCATATTCCATATCCTTCTTATTCCGATTTTCAGGTCTTGATATTTATCCATTTTCTCTCTTTCTTTTTTCATCTACTCCGGTGTCCCATGGTATTGCGACATCTGTGAGTGATACTTTCTTCTTGATTTTGTTAATCAACGTCACGTCTGGTCTATTGGCAAGTATCACCCTATCTGTTCTGATACCATAGTCCCAGAGGATCTTTTTTGTACTGGTTCTGTGCAAGTGCCGGACATTCGCTTGCTATGTTTTTTATGGTGTTGTCTTTCATATTGCACTTCCTGCATATGGGTGAGATGTTATTTCCATCTATTGTTCTCTGGACATATCTGGTTCTTAAGGCCTGATATTGTGCTGCTGTTAGCACTCCTGTTTCCTTCTTGATTTCTCCCCTCTGTAGCCATTGCCATGTTTCATCGCTGGCCAGTTCTTTCGTCTGTCATATGTACTGTCCGCGCACCGGTTAGTTGTGCCATTCCTCTGTTCTACTTTTCGTTCTCCTGTCTCTGTATATTTCTGGGTCTTCGTCTACTTTTATCAGTCCTTCTTCCCATGTACTCCTTAGCCACTCGTCTTCACTGGTTTTCAGATATTGCCCCAGTGCTCTGCTCTCGATGTTGACGCAGCCCTCTAAGCTTAGTAGCCCTCTCCCCCACTTCCTTTCATGTTATGTATAGTCTGTCTGTATTTGCTCTTGGGTGTAGTGTTTTGTGTACTGTCATATGTTTTCTAGTTTTCTGGTCTATGATGCAGAGTTCAGCCTTCGTCCACTCCACTGCTCCCGTGCTGTATCTGATTACTGGTACTGCCCATGTGTTTATGGCTTTCGTCATGTTTCTGGCATTGAGTTTTGACTTGAGTATCACCTAAAGTCTCTGCATATATTCTTTCCTGATCGTGTCCTTCGTCTCTTGGTGTTTTATATCCTCTCCTTCCATTATTCCTGGGTATTTGTATCCTGTCTCATCTATATGTTTGATGCTATTCCCATCTGGTAGCTTTATCCCTTCAGTCCTTGTTACTTTGCCTTTTGTATGTTGACCAAGGCACATTTTTCTATTCCAAACTCCATCCTGATGTCCCAAGATACAATCCTTACAGTCTGGATTAGGGTATCTATTTCCTTGATGCTCTTACCATACAGCTTGACGTCGTCCATGAACATATGACATGGTTAATTCTGTTGCCTTCTTTCTTGAGTTGGTACCCAGCATCCATCTTCTGCAGTACTTTTGTCATAAGAATCATGGCTACAACGAAGAGTAGTGGGGACTGTGAGTCGCCTTGAAAGATCCCTCTCCTGATGTTAACTTCTGCTAGTCTTATCCCAGAACTAGTAATTACTGTATTCCAGTTATGTATTGTATTTTTAAGGAAACTGATGGTGTTTTCCTCTGCCCCATATATTTTCAGGCATTCTATTAGCCATGTGTGCAGTATCATGTCGGAGGCTTTCTTGTAGTCAATCCATGCTGTGCTTAGGTTGGTTCTCCTTCTCTTACTATTCTTCATTACCATTTTGTCTATTAGGAGCTGGTCTTTTGTGCCCCTACACTTCCTTCTGCAGCCTTTCTGTTGGTGGGGTATGGTGTTTGTATCCTCTAGGTAGCTGTATAGCCTTTCACTGATGATACCTGCTAGTAACTTCCACATTATTAGTAGGCAGGTGATAGGCCTGTAGTTACTTGCTATATTTCCCTTGTTCTTGTCTTTCTGTAGTAATGGTGTTCTCCCTGTGGTCATCCATTTGGGCGCATGGTGGTTTGTGATACAATGCTGGAGTTGTTGTGCTTTTCACAGGTGTAGGGCCTTGACGTTTTTGAGCCAGTATCCATGGACTTCATTGGGACCTGGGGCTTTCCAGTTGGGCATTTTCTTTAGTTGGTGAATCTTTGTTTTATTCTCCTCATTTCCTGGAGCCATGTTACATGTTTGTTGTGTGATACCGGATTGCTCCATATGTTTTCTCGGAGTCTCTTACTTGGTTCAGCTTCAGGAATTTCCTGGTGGTTGTCTTCCCCTCTTAGTTGGCTGTATAGTCTTTTCTGTTTGGTTCCAAAGAGTTTGTTCTGTTGGTGTCCATTATTCCTGTTCATGTACCGTTGGATCGTATGTGCTTTGGCTTTAAGCCTCTGTTTTATGTCTTCTATTGTGTTGTTTAGTCCCTTCTCCTGTACTTTGTATTTCTCATTCAGTTCCTCTCTTGTTTTCTTGCTTTTTAGCCTCTTTTCTGCCATCTCTTTCAGTTTACTCAAGTCAGATCTCATCACCATGATTTGTTTTTCCAGGCACCTTTTCCAAGGCGGTTGCTGTTGGGTTGGTTGTGGTGGTGGTGTTGTTGCATATGCCAGATTATTTGTTTCTGTGGATTAGTCTCATTATTTCATTAACTTCTTCGTGTTGTAGGCTTTCATGGAGGGGATCTTTGTTCTTTCTGTGTCCTGGCTCCATCCATAGGATGATCTTTCCCAAACATTCAGACCTTTCTGTCACATCTTCGATGTTTTCTCGTGTGTCGTTTTTGGTAGCTCATCATTTCTGTCGTTTTCTGTGTCATCGTATCTTAGTTTGTCTTCTTGTCCTTCGTTGCTGGGTGTTAATTCTCTTTCCAGTTCCTCTCTTTCTGTTGTGGAGAGACAGTTCTTTTTCTTTATGTTCCTTATTTGGTCTGCCAGCCTCTGTTCTGTTTGAGGGGTGTTATTTCTCTCATTCCAGATGCTGACCAGTCTTCTTCTGTATCCTCTTTCTGTCGGGTTGCTTTTGATGTAGCATCTCCATATTCCCTTATTTTCTTCTCTTCACCATTTCTTCTTCGGGTTTGCCTCTGTAGCTCCAGTCTCTGGTTGCTGGTTACTGTTATTGTGGTGGTCAGTTGCTGGATGACGACCTGCAAGTACTTGACCGTCCTCCCCGTCGATTGGATTGTATATCTGGCTGCCGGATGAAGCTCCTCTGTTGCCAGAGGCTCCATTTACGTCGTTGTCGTTTATTCTTTCATTTCTTTCCATCATTGCTGAGTTTTGCTATTTAACCCATAGCTGAACCCTACCCCATCGGGAATAGGTACTCATTTACAGCTAAGTAGACTGAGGAAATTATGGTAAAGATCCTTTCCCAAGGAACCAACACCGAGGAGACCGGCCATCCATCCAACAACTGACCAGCTCCAATGTTGCTTAACCAGTCCATCGATGAGCTAAACCACTCTGCCACGGCGCCCATATTATTATTATTATTATTATTATTATTATTATTATTATTATTATTATTATTATTATATTTGTTCAGGCAAGTTATATTGCGGGTAGATTACAGTTTCGTATGCTGGAACGCCTTACTCATTCTGCCCGTGCCGAGATCCCTCCGCCAAGGTAAGTAGTTCCACCCTAAACAGCTGACGACCAACAACCCGAAATGCCCCGAGACCTACCGACCCGACCCGACATGCCCCGAGACCTACCCAGTCTCGTCCGAGTTGCCAACATAGCTACGTCCGAGTCGTATCCGTCCCACGTTCAATTTGCTTCCAAGAATCCAGTGACCCTTATGAATTTAGTTGTTCTGTGCAATGAAGAGCGGTCATTGCTCGTCTACCTCATGAAAAGTGGCCTACTTGGCGACTTCAGCGGTACTTGTGGAAAGTGTGATGAAGGCACCGTCGTCCTCATTAAGCATGGCCAAAGCTTTATATGGCGGTGGAACCTCCAACATTGTCGGAAAATAACATCCATCCGGACTGGCTCATTCTTCTCGAGTTCGTACCTGTCTTTCAAGAGTATTTTGGTGCTGATTCACAGCTGGATCCACGAACTTCCCCAGAAATATGTCTGGATGACTTTGGATATTGGGTCTCCCAATACCTTAGTAGACTGGTTCAATTTCTGCCGGGAAGTTTGTATCGACATTTTGATTCAGGACAACTGGAAAATCGGGGGGCCAGGACATGTCGTGGAAATTGACGAATCCAAATTTGGCAAGAGAAAATTCAGTAAAGGCAGACGTGTCGAAGGCTGTTGGGTTCTCGGCAGGACTGACCGCGAAACAAAGGACACGTTCTTTCAAGTTGTACCAGACAGATCTACAGAAACCCTACTTCCAGTTTTAATAGAAAACATACACCCAGAATCAACCGTAATTTCAGATTGTTGGAAATCGTACCACACTTTAAGTCAACATTTCAAAACACACCTTAACATTAATCACTCATTACATTACAAACACAATAGAATCTACATGGCGGGTGTTTAAACGTAATGTTTTGCCAAGAAGCGGTACAGTAAAACCATGTATAATTCATATTTCTGTATGTATTGCATTAAAAAACGTTACTTAACAAATGTCCCTTGCCCCTTTAAAGCTTTTCTAGAATTAATTAAACGTGCATATCCCTTAAATAGAGCCGATTCAACACCCGTCAAAATGTGGTCTAATTTCGCTGAATCTCAACAATCACGAGACGCCGCCGTCCAAACGGATTGGTCAATTCCACGCGGTCTTGTTCCCCCAGTTCCATTTGTCCAGATCCCGCTAAACCCATGTGTTCCAGCCCCAAAACGAAGAAGAATGGAGTTACCGAAATCGGCCATTCCGGTTTTCTCCGATGATTCCGACTTTGAATGAGGTACGTGCTATTTCGAACAGTTTACGATACGCTAATTGTACGGCCCTTCTGGGGGGGTCCGGGGGTGAAGCCAGGTGAGGGCACGCCGTCCTGTGTTCGGTTAGGTCGGTTTCGTCAGGTTAGGTAACGGCCTGGGTTGCTGGGGGGGTCCAGGGGGAGCGAAGCCGCCCGCCCCCCCCGGCCAGGTAAGGGTACGCTGCTCTGTGTTTGGTTAGGTCGGTTTCATCAGGTTAGGTCGCCATCTTTTTTGTATTCGTCCGCCGATTCTCTAGACGGTACCCACTGCCACCTGGTGGTGGGTCACGGCTAGAAAATTTGCAGACGAAAACCCACAGCATACGAAACTGTAATCGCCCCTATATTGCCACTTTCAGGTGTCATTGCTCCTTATATTTTATTTTCTTTTTCACTGAAGATGCTCATGTAGCCCAGGCCCAAATAAGAGTCAGAAAAAGAAAGGAAAGGAAAAAACAAGTAAAAAATGCGCCGAAATTTCTTCGGCGCTATTGAGTTTTCTATACAGCGTATAATGCTGTATGAAACTCTCAGCCACAGCCTATGAAACTCTCAGCCGCGGCCCATCAAAATTTCAGCCACGGCCCTATGGTAGTCTGTGTTGTTGGCACCTATAGCGTTGCCAGACGCTAACTTTAACCTCAAATAAAATAAAAACTACTGAGGCTAGAGGGCTGCAATTTGGTATGTTGGATCGTTGGAGGGTGGATGATCAACATACCAACTTGCATCCCCTCTAGCCTCAGCAGTTTTTACGATCTGAGGGCGGACAGAAAAAGTGCGGACGAACAGACAAATAGCCATCTCAATAGTTTTCTTTTACAGAAAACTAATACTAGGGCTCAATCCGAACTGCCTTTTCGAGGAAGGGAGGCTGTGAATCGGGGCTGACGGATTCGAGGAGAGAGTGCCAAGGACGGCTCATTTCCACGGAGTAAATTGGGGAGAAGCGTCCAGACGGGTGTCAGGAGCCGCCTGGGTGGAGAAGGAACTCCTCCTCATCTCAACGAAACGATGGAGACGATGTGCCACCCGAGGAAAAGATAGACCTAGAGAAAAAGATAGTGAGAAGAGGTTGTGCCTGTAAAAAAAAAAAGACAGAGAGAAGAGTCATGTAAGGAGAGTTGCTGATCAGATGATGGCCATTAATTCGACGAATTTCCGGTCATTCATCTTAGTCGAGTAGGGGAACCAAGACGCAGCTCCCTAAATATGGACCAAGATCTCATCGAACAGGAACGGATGAGGCTAACATTAAACCCTAATAACTACGATAAAAAAATTACTTACTAATTTCAAAGCAGATTCAGTCGTCTGAGCTATCTAATATCTGTATAAATTTAAAATCTTCATAATAAAGAATAAAAAAAAAATATGGAAAATCATACAGAAATTATGTCTTGGAGCCATTAAACTTGACTTAATTACTGGAGCCTCATTTTCATATACAAAGAAGATCAGGGATGATGAAAGATGAACAAAAAAGTGGCGGCAAAGTATCAATAACCTGAGAGAGAGAGAGAGAGAGAGAGAGAGAGTGAGAGAGAGAGAGAGAGAGAGAGAGAGAGAGGGATCAGAGGTGAATAAAAAATAAACAATAAAAGCATGAACAGGAGGAAAGTAGGCTGGAAGTCACCGATAAAGATGGGGAGATGAGTAGGTGGGACATCAGTTCACTGAAGAAAGCCACTAGAGATAACGAAAGGAAGAGAAGGTGCACCGTCAACAACAACAACGACGGGAAGCGGACAGACAAACTAGAAAGTGGTTTGCATGCAGAAGACTCTAAACCATAAGCCGGATATTTAGGTGGCAGTGCCTTGTCCAGACTGTCAAATGCTTGGGGATATCGAGGCCAAAAAATGCTCACATTTGTTCAGGAACATCCGCTAGGCTAACCAGTGTAGATAACCAATGTTCAGCCACCGTACTCAGTGCCTGTTAGCATAATTTACACCGTTCTCTTTACATCTGTGGCGTTGCATGATTTCAGACAAAAATGATAGGAGAGAGAGCCGAAGGGAGACTCTTACGTTTTGACTGTTTCATTTTTAATTGTACAGAGAGAGAGAGAGAGAGAGAAGGAAAAAGTTACTCGGAGGAAAATTCCTAAGGGGAAAATGAAGGAGAGAAAATACATAAAGGAACGGTAAGACTAAGGAGAAAAAATGCAGAAGAGTGGACGAAAGATAATGGCATTTCCTTTTTTTAGCAAAGTTCATTATTTCCTTTATTCAAACTGATGAAAAATTACAGTTGAAAAATAATTTGTTCTAAATGTCAATATTTATTATAAATATTATTCAGGCTCATTCAGAATAAGTAGAGCATTAATTCAAATCGAAGCGTAGCCTGAGTCTTAAACTACAACACCCAGGTTACTTCATTCTTATGCCACTTTAAATTGCGATTAAATCAGTGCATTGCGTTGTGTATATTAATCTAAACATAAACGATATAAACTTACAGTTGGTGCATTCAATGTTCCCAGCTTGAAACACAGTAGAATCAGATTGGCGTGAGCACAATCTCTACTTCGTAACTCTCATCCAAAGCACACCTCAAGAAATTCTCCTTACATTTAGATATGCATATCTCCTAAAGGAATTTTTCCCTAAACGCACTTTTAAGATGAAAAGGAATAATTAAGTGGATTTGAAGGTACCGACAACAATGGCTGCATCCCCCTTTCTTGAGTCCTTGCTTGCTCGAACCACACTATATCAATGCTGTGAAGAGATTGACTTCATGGCTGTCTTTGACCGCATTTGACTAACCACCGGACAAACAACCGATGCCGGAGGTTAAGCACTATTACACGTATACCTACAATTAAATGCACGAAACAGCCAAAACAACACTTTTCATTACTAAATGCAAACACAACAAAACATAATATCTTTCTTCTACATAATACGCATTTCCACTTTGCGTAAATTTAGAAAGAATACATAAAACTTTACCACAACTTGCGGACAAGTACAATCTCTCTTGTCGAAG
Source organism: Macrobrachium rosenbergii (assembly GCF_040412425.1). NCBI lineage: Eukaryota > Metazoa > Arthropoda > Malacostraca > Decapoda > Palaemonidae > Macrobrachium > Macrobrachium rosenbergii. The sequence continues at coordinate 7,258,411 of NC_089791.1, forward strand.
TTTCGACAAATATAGAGGGGTTTCTCCCCCCCCCAAGCTTTAACTTTTTTCACGTTTTTGGTATCCGAGGAAAAAAAGAGGCCTTATAGCTAACATCATCATCATCATCATCATCCGTCAAAATCCATCACCGGACGCCTAAGGAATGCGTAAGGCATCAGTCAACTCTGTGCGGACGTCCTTTCCCAATCGTGTCTTTCGTTTGACACATCAACTTCATTGCCATCAACTATGTTTCCCTTGGTCCACAAAGTCCTCAGTCGTCTCGCAACTAGACACAAATTTCATGAGATAATTTCAAAACCTGAAAAGGGCTGTAATGAGATCTGTCATTCAGTGAACCTATCATACCA
>NC_089791.1:7263763-7301263 GCF_040412425.1 Macrobrachium rosenbergii
TAGTTTTCATCCAAGTAGTTGAAGGTGTTCCAACTATTCTCGTGGCCCCAGGACCCAGCCGGCTCAGATCTTGTGTTATTCCCTCTGGAATTGTGTGAAAGACATATCCAAGCCACCCCTACCGTTGTCATAACACAAATAAAAAGAAATGTCACCAAGAATAATACCAAATATCTATAAGATATGAAACAACGGTCTCAGGATTGCAAGTACTAAAGTAACAATCCTCATACGGAAATTCAATGAGAAATATACTGGTATATTAGACCACTATGAACTCTGCCAGGTACCAAAGTAGGCTTTCTTCAGTTGAGGGGATAGTTTGGAGAGAGGTGGAGGGAGGCCTCACTTTGATGAGACTGCCCAGAGACCCCGACAAAGGAGGGCATTAATAAGATTAGTTCAAAGAGTCGGAGGACACGAACTCACGACATGAATATGAATATGGTTGTGGCAGCAACTTTTCGTTCAAAATGCCTCAAAGGTAAATAAGCGGAAAACGGCAAAAGGTCGATTCTTATTTTCGAAGAAAAATAGTTCAGTCGTAGGCCAAGAGGAAAGGAGCAAAAACAGAACAGAATAACATGTGCAAAAGTGTCTAGAATATACAGTAGTTACCGGTAACAAAATATCTTGTCTGGTTGTGGGAAAAGCGAGCTTCATTTCCATGAAAACAAACAACGGTCAAACTTGAGGACAGTGAGTACTACGGAAAGATCAGCAAGTGCCATAAAAGCCGTTTTGTTTACTTTTCTTTTCCACTCACTTTCCAAAGGTGGAATTCCTCCTACTTTTGCTTTCCCAGCTTATAACTGACCGCTGTTAATCCTAATATATAAAATCCAACATAAATACACACATATATAAACATACCACATACAACATACACACATATACAGTATATATATATATATATATATATATATATATATATATATATATATATATATATATATATATATATACTATAATAACCCTGATACCCTCTTAACTTCCCGAATTCTTCACACTATTTGGATACATGCAAGAATATGAATGAGGTCATGCTGCCGACCTACCAAGCGATCTCATTCTGATACTCTGGAATCCTGCTACGGGCATTAGAATTACTTCATATTCTTGCATTTAGATGTAAGGCTTAGTAGAGAAAAAGCGTATCCAAATAGTATGAAGAATAATCTGGTAAAAAGTAACCACATTCTATCTATAATATATATATATATATATATATATATATATATATATATATATATATATATATATATATATATATATATATATATATATATATATATATATATATATATATATATATATATATATATATTATATATATATATATATACCTGTCATTTCCCCATTCTTCCGATTTAAGTATTTAATGTAAATATATTCCATTTAAAGTAAACCCAAGTGTTTATCTGCAACAATTCCTTGTTGAAGCAAGGCCTTCACCCCAACTATTTTCTTTATGAGTTTCTACATGCAATTGCAGTCAGAGCCTATAATTGTTATGGTAATCCTGTCCATCACCTGACCAAGAAGTTGATCCTGAGCCAGGAATACAGTAAGTAGTTCAGAATAAATACCTAAAAATATATATGCTGTAGATATATATATATATATATATATATATATATATATATATATATATATGTGTGTGTGTGTGTTAGTATATATAATATATATATATATATCCAAATATATATATGATATATATATATATATATATAATATATATATATATCTGCAGCAAATATATTTTTAATTTTTAGCTTTTATTATCATTCTATTCCTGGCTATCCATCTAGGGTCTGGCTGATGGACAGGGGACTTACCATAACAATTATAGGTTCTGACTGCAATTGCTAGATCAGGTAGAAACTCATAAAGAAACTAGTTGGGGTGAAGGCCTTGCTTCAACAAGGAATTGTTGCAGATAAACACTTGGGTTTACTTTAACTGGAATATATTTACATTAAACACTTAAATCAGAAGAATGGGGAAATGACAGGCAGGTAAAACAAGGTTCTGCCAAGTGATCAAACATTACAGTAATTTTAAAATACTGAAGATCTAGGGTTTTAATCCTCTTGAAAGGGACACTATACATTTTCTTGCAGTGGCAAGGCCATGGCAAGGAGCACAAGACAAGTAGTTGTTTCCACAGCTAACAACACAGTTTGCAATTGAGAACGCAAGCGGTTATGAAGGGAAATATAGCGATTTTGGGCAAATCAAGTGTTGCACATATGGTACCAAGATAACTTGATTCTAGTGCAAGATGCTCATGTTAAGATTACTCACTGTTCTAACTAAGTCAGGTCTTTGTGAGAAATCACACTTACGAAAATAAAATGAAATTCAGTAAAAGATCAAAAGATACGTGACTGTTGAAAGAACTTCGAATCAGGACTTTACCTTAGAGGCTTAGACGGAGCGAGGGAGAGCCTCGCTGAATTTCACCAGGATTGGTGGGATGATTTCACAGGGATTGCCCTGTTAAGTGACTTGGAGGGAAGAAAGTGGCCCCAAGGGGCAAGTGTGTAGAATCTGCTACTAAGAGGGTTTCTGAGAGCAAGGTTGCTGGTGCCCCACTTTTTATGACTTCAGTGGATTATTTTTCCTCTCCTCTCAGATGGCGCTCAGAGCACTGGCGTCTGCCCTCGGGGTCAAGATGACAGTCCAGTCACATGTGTCTTGACCTCTGTTTTCTGTGCCAAGGCCTCGTGCAGGCCTTCCAATCCAGGTGATCTCTGGCAACCGCATGTTCGCTGGTTGCTATGGGGACTCAACTTTTCTGCCGGGCTTCATCCCAAATCTGATTCGTCCATGAGGCAGGGTTTTCGTCTTCATTCGCCTTCACCTGAAAGGAGATTTTTCAAAGCAGTCACCAGGTATAGGAAAGATTAAGAGATTTACCAAAGAGGGAAGCATGGAGAGAATTTAAGAAGGGGCTGGTTTTCTCACACCCTTCTTTAGTTAGTTATCAGTATGAACAGTACTATACCTTATGCTATAAGATAGTTTGGAGGTTGAGTTGGCTTACTAAGAGGTCTCCCTCGTTAAATATATATATATATATATATATATATATATATATATATATATATATATATATATATATATATATTGTGTGTATATATGTATATATATATATATATATATATATATATATATATATATATATATATATATATATTCTTACATATTTAGAAACTTCGTCTCTCCAGCCCGTTAGCTAGGAAGTCAAATTTCATTGCAGCTGGAGGAGACCACCACTAAGTGGGACAGAATGTGGGTGTCCTACCCCCAATATCGTACAATGTTGGGGTATCGTACAATATTGCGGTATCGTACGATATTGGGGGACAGAAAACCGTTAGGGCACAAGGACAAGTTATGATACTCGATGGACCACTAGGCTGACCCTTAGTTTTAACTATAAGACCTATTTCCCTATGACCTTCATGCTGGCTGTTTTTTGCTTCTTTCAGATGTACCACTGTCCTGTGTTTGCAGCGAGAATTAAGGGGACAACACCGTGACCTGAATCATCCTCACTCTGTGCCCTGACATCGAAGCACAAGGTCGCTTCACTCTTAACAGTTCTAAGCCTGGTACTTTCTGTCCTTCCCCCACTGGCCACGTGTCTGAACTTCTAAGGAGCAACCTGAATCCATCTCCTGAAAGCGAGCTCCATGCACAGATGCAAAAAGGTACATCCTGAAGTTGCAAGTAATACCAGTGTTCTTTTCCTATTCCTGAATTTTTCTCAATTTTCAGTATTCCAACCTTTTATTCTCCTAAACAAAGTTCCTTTTTTCCCACATTCTATTATGCACATTTTCCCTCATGACTTGGTCAAAGCCTAAATCAAGTTTGTTCTGTGATAATAATTATAGCTTTCCCACCATAGTGTTACCATGTGCTAATTAAATCTAATTAATAATTCCCTCCATTATGAATAATTAATTCCATGTGAGTGGGATTCTTTTCCAGAATCCTGTTATCTGGCTCTTTGCGTTCTGCCCCTGCCCTTGTGAAACCATTGCCTTAGAAGACTCAATTCCATCTTGCCACATGCAAGACACTTCTGCAATCAACAGTCTACAAAGGCCACGTGTTAGGCCCCTCAAGCATTAACGTTGTGCTAACGTAAAATAATTTTATCATCCAGTCTTTAGTATTTTATAAGATTCGTGTCAGACCCTTTGTAGGGCTGTAGCCTTTGCAGATTTATTTATTTGCTAACTGTAGTTACACTTTTTTATGGCACATTGCGGGTACCTTGATTGCTGGACTGCCAGCCTGTCCATATTAATTTCTAGTTGCAAATCTGTAAATAAATTAATTCAGTCTAACCAACTGGTTTGAAAGGCGACCTTCTCATTTTCTTTGAATAGATGTAATTTCAAGGTAAGTCATACTATTAATTACATTTATTGCTTATGTTCTGAGATCTAGGTGTTGGGCCCTAAGGCAAAATTACATTCAAAATTCAATTTAACTCTTCAGCCGGACTCAGGACATAACAATATATATATATATATATATATATATATATATATATATATATATATATATATATATATATATACATATATATACATCTACCTATCTATCTATCTATCTGCTATTTCCCTTTTGTCTGTGGAAAATGAGAGCGTGTGTCCTAGGTGAAATCTAGGTAGAAAATGTTAACAGCTGCGAATAGTTACAGTATTTTCATTTCCTTCCGAACATCGACGGTGCGTAGGGTATTATTATTTTAGTATTCATATCAAATACTAAAAAAAAGGGGGGGCGGTTTAAAGGAGAAGGTCCTGAGTGTTAAGAAAAAAGAATGGAATGCCCGTTAAAAAGAAAATCCACTATAAAATCTCTTTGTAACATCAAGGCCTTTTAAAGACTAAAATTTCCATAAGACTCTTGTTATTCAAGATTGAAAAGGGTCCGTGCATTTTTCCCAGTGAAATTATATAGGACCCTTTAACAATGAATAGAATGCCATCGATAGTCAAAGGGAAGCGTCTCATTGCAAAAACGGTAGCCTCGGAAATTACTTAGGGCTGTTCAAAGAAAAAGATAATGTAGCCTATTAATCGCAAAATGGAAACATTATTATTTTAGAGGACCTCGTTCCTGATTCCGTAATCTTTAATAGAATAGAATAGAATATAGATTTTAGACCAAAGGCCAAGCGCTGGGACTTATGAGGTCATTCAGCGTTGAAATAGAAATTGATAGCAAAAAGGCTTGAAAGGTGTAACAGGAGGAAAACCTCGCAGTTGCGCTATGAATCAATTGTTAGGAGAGGGTGGAAAGTAAGATGGAAGGAAGAGAATATGAACAGAGGTACGTAAAAAGAATGAAAGGGGCTGCAGCTAGGGACCGAAGGGACGTTGCAAAGAACCTTAAGTAATGCCTACAGTACACCGCATGAGGAGCACTGACGGCACTACCCTCCCCTACGTGGCGTACTGTTTACGAGGCTAAGCAATTCTTCCTTTGGAATTAAAATTCTACGTAATCTTCAAAAAGATGCAGTAAAGTTTGTATGTCTGAAACGTTTAAAATCTCATAAAAGATTGCCTGCGCTCTTTTGTTACGATCGTCAGCTACATCATCATTTATAACCTGTCCACTTCACGACAAAGGTCTCTGGAAGGTTCTCAGCTAGGCTCAGCCCCTTCGCTTCTGCGTCCACAGGGCGATGACAAACGGACCAAACGGCCGGGCGTTTCTGACAATCGAGGCCTATTTGCATAAATTAGGTTGGCGATCAGACGGCTATTGACAAGATCGGAGATGCGTCATAGCCCCTCTACGCATGCCCTGTAAGCTCAATTAATTCAAACTCATCTTCCCCTCACCTTTCGACTCCTCCGTTACTTCATAAAATATGCGCTGTCCATACCTAGCAAAGGGAATTGGGTGACTAAACGGAGGTAATTTTCTCTTTACATGTCGTTTTCTGTGACCTCTGAGCCTAACTCGACTACTTATCTTTCCTGTGTCCTGCGTCGTGAACTGGTTTTTTTGTTATTCCGTTATACATTTTAAAACAGTGATAGTTCAGTAAGTATCTATGCTACATTTTTTGTTTTAGCTATTTATTTTTTTTAATTGGAACTAGTTTCAATAACTAACCGAAGACGACACATTTAAGACGGTGAAAATATTAAGCAATTACAAGAAAAAACTTACGGAAAATATAAGGCAAAATTATATAAGATTCAACAAGATACAAATTCCAAGGATCATTAAGATAGGAAGGAAGTGGATTATTAAGTGTGAGGCTAATGCCCATGACTTTGTATTAAGAAAGAAGAGTTCATCAGAACATGCAACAGATGTTGGCAATCTGGTCGCAGCGATAACCGCTCATAATGAGGTCCGAACCCGCAAACAATGAGGAAGAGACAAAGAGATACTTGAAGGGGATTGAGGTTAAGAAATCCACAGATCAAAGAGAAATATGAAGGTGTACAAAGTTAAAGAACGCAAGAACCGAGAGAAATATTTGTGCATAAAATTAAAATTAAAGAACACGAGAACCGAGGGAAATATTTGGGAGCAAAGGCGTGCAAAGCTAAATGGCAACGTTAGATGAAACCTACTCCTTCAAGCCTTCGGTAAAAGGAAAGTAAAAGTTTTTACTGAAAAATGTCGTCCAGTATACATACTGGCGATATCCAAAACGATGGTGTGTGTGTTAGAATGAACTAAGTGAAAAACTGTAAACCTATTAGCTTGAGCGTTTAGTACCTATTGAACAGCTAAAACCATATTAGTTGACCCCGCAGAGAAAAAAATTGTTTAGTCATTTTTCTCGGACTGTCTAGTTCTGAAAGGGTTTCATTAGGTTCATCATTTCCTTTGAAAGAGGAATCAGCGAGAGGTAACAGGATATTACAAAAAATTATTCATTGAAGTTATTCCACATCAAAGAGACCCGTTGCGACCAGGTATATGAGTACGTCCGTCCCTTCGCTCCCCGGCCAATTTTTCAAGAATTCCCCATCAAAGGTAATGATTTCGAATCGTTCCATTTTATAAAATATTGAATGGGTCACATCATTTACTTGAGAATTACTATTGCAGTAAATCTAAAACCATAGATTGGACTTGGAAAAGATACAATCTTTCTTATCTATACAGGAACTAAGATCTCCCTTATCTTTGAAAAAACATTTGAGCGATCACTCTCGCAATAAGAACATAAGTGGGGTTTTCATTACAGAAGGGATGGCTAATAGTTTTTAATATTAATCCAGCTGAAGAGATTTCGTGTCAGGTTACTGTACATTTTTCATTCTAGACATCTACTTCGGTGTTCCGAAAAAGTGATTTTCCTACAAACGAATTTCCATTGGTCACTTTTTTAAAGACTAACAAATACGATTTTTTTTCACAGAATTTTGCATCAACGTCTTTTATATAAAAAGAATTGAGCATATAAGATGATCTTCCTAGTTAAGTGTACTAAATATTATATATTTCAATCCCAAGCAGTTTGAAATGCGTTTTTTAAAGAAAATGAGAATGAAAGTAAAAGCAAGTAAACTTGGCCTCAGAAATTACACATCTACTGTATAATCCTAAAGGTGCTGGTTGTCACATGGGCACATTTTTCTCGCATCTTTTTCCATCTTTCCTTCTGAGTTTGTGTAAAGAAGACAGTGCTGGCGGGGAAACTGAAGTTGTTGGTGTTCATCTTGTTGACCCGGGAAGAACTGAAGGCTACCAGTGGTTGACAGCAGTACAAATTAAATGAACACAAAGTTATTATCATTATCTTTAGGTAGTAGTATTATATTACATAATATGTTCAGGGACTAAAATTTTCCTTTAATGACCTGAATAGACCTAAAAATTTTCAGGTTTAGAAATAGACTAGGCCTATGACATGTAGGTCACCGTGCTCTAGTCATATCTACGGAATTCTAGTTCTGGAACACAATGTTCTTCATGATAAACATATACATGGAATGGATTAAGTGTACAGTTGACTAAATGCATATAAATTCTTATTTTAAAAGAAAGATGCATTTTGCGGTAGAAACGAATATACCGGTTTGACATCATGAGCACTTCAATTTAGTTCCATCAAACAGTATAGAGAAGTAAAGAGAGGACACTCGTGCCTCCCCTTTGTAACGGCGGGCGACGGTGGCGCCTCTACCGGCAGGCGACGGTGGCGCCTCTACCGGCGACCGCGTAATTGGAGTTGGAAGATGCCAACAACATGACAGGGACACAGTTCTGTGTTGCAGTTAATTGCTGTAATTCAAGAAAGAAAAGGCCTGAGTAATCATTTTTTCGATGCCCCAAAGACAAGGAAAGGTGACTGATATGTTATCAGTTACATTTTATCAAAACTAAGTTCACACTAACGAAATTATAAGATACTCGTATGTTGATGGTTATTCTCTCGTTGTTCCTTTGACCAAAGAGTATACTGTACTCTAAACTCTCTGCTCTGGTTGTTTCAAATTCACCGTGTTTTGTCTAGACACTACAGTGGTTACCGAGTGTTTTTGTAGGGAATCAGGCATTCTCTTACTCCTCACGCTATTTCATATAGCAGTGTTTGTTTGTTTAACTGGATTTCCCCAGAAACTCTCAGAGTCATAATCGCTTAGATTTCTTCTTTTTTTATTCTCTTTTGGGTTGTCTTCTGTCTTGATTCTTCTTTCTTGTCTCTTCTTTCACTGTCTTCTTTCTTGCATTGTTACATTATTCTTCTTCTACTCCTGTTGTCACACAAACTTTCCTGTAAAAATTGAGCACTGGTGGTGTAGTGTGGTATGAGGAGAAATGTGCTAAGTAAAAGTGTGTTTAAATTATTCAATTATTATATATCTAATTAATTCATTCATTTGGTTGATATGACACCCTTTTACAAACTGTCATATGCTCATGATGAGGAATGTATTGTGTGTTGATTTAAGAGTACACAGACTTTGTTGAGAAGATGGACCAATTGTTCAACTGTTTCAATAATGGAACTTGTACCAGTAATGCAAAAATGCGACATGCCATGAGTCTGAAATCAGGTCACAAGGAATTTCTAGTTAACTGCCTCACATGGTTGGATGGTATTAAATCATTAGGTCCACGAAAGCTGCCTTGCCTCTCTGGATGGCAGATGGCAATCAAAGGTCTGGTACAGTTGTGGGATGAGTTACATTCAAAGTACAAGCTGTCTTACCTATTAACCAACTCAATCAAGATTGTTTGGAGAATTTATTTTCAATAATTCAGGGGCAAGGTGGGCACGGGGACAACCCAGATGCATGTCAGTTCAGGAGTGTGCATTCCGCCAAGTCATGGTGGATGCTACATTGTTATGGCTCCAAGTGCTGGTGCTAACTGCCAAGAAGACATTGATACTTTATGGTAAACCTAAACAATATAGGGACTTCGGGTTTTGCAAAATCTGCAGTGAATATCACACATTTTTCTCTGACAATTCCTGTATCAGTACAGTCAGTAATGACCCTCCCTAGGGGAGACCAACCACTCGAGGAATGCAATGTGTTATCATGTATCATGGGTTCATTGTGCGTAAGATTCGTCACAAGGTTAATAGAAAGTGCAGGACAAAGCTTCAAAGTACTCTTGATCCACACAACCCTGTTCATGTTTTCCTTTACAAGAAGACTTATGGTAACACACTAGGAGAGGAGCTAATTGTGCCAAGTACAGTCCTTTACAGCAAGATTACTCAGATGGAAAATGAGTATAGAAAGATGGTTTCTGACATTTACTACATATGCAGAGTTCATACAGACTAGTAATGGGCTTGGAGGAGAAGATGCAGGGAAAGTTTTTAGCTTGTTCTGTGTGCAACTGCAGGTTCTTCATTGTTATCCTCTTTATATGCATCCGCCTTCATCACACTTTAAAAGATGCAAACAAAAGTCTTTTAGTTGCAGGTCGAAAGAACCGAAAACCCATGAAATTCAGTCATCTGTAATACTGAAAATGTATATTTGCAGTGTAGGGCCCAGATGTACTAAACATACTCGCGATGTCTTAAGTTGCGATGGCGTTTGTATCCTCATTTGTCATGACTTTCCTTGTGATAATATTCCTGTTTTCCATTTAATTTCTGAATAATATGGTTACAAACATATTTGTGCTTGTCAACAGTCACAGAAAAAAGTTTGAAAAAAAAGTTTATTACAGTCTGGTATGTGAATATGTAATGTTGAAAAAACCTTAAGAACCCAAAAATGTAATGTAACGAACAAAAACTTAACTTTACACCATCGTAAATATTAGTGCATCCGGACCCAGTATAATAAAATAAAGATATCAATTTCAGTATGATAAAATAAAGATATCAATTTACAACGGAGGAGTTTGTTTGTTCATAGATTGGCCTGATCTATATCTTATAAATCTATTTATTTATTTATATATTTCCTTTCATCCATAATTTTCAACCTTTTGAATGTTAGCACCAGTAGCTATAGATAAAGAGAGGATATGCTGTATGTATTTACTCATTTTTTTCAATGGAATATTTAAATAATCACTCCAGATTAGTGCATTGCTATATAAATAATCATGAAAGATCAGAAGATAGTGTTTCAACCCACAAAAATGCTAACATTCGTCTTATAATGTGGTGTATGCCAGCACGAACAAATGCTATCACATTTTACGCGCTCACCGTCCGATGGCGCCAGCGGTCCCGAGGTTACAATTTTCCCATAAGGACTCGCGCGACTGTCCACTCTTTACTTCTCTATACTCTTTGGTTCCTTCACAGGCGGCATGGCATCACATGCCGGGACAAGTCGTCCGCGTGAGAGCACATTTACTCTCTAATTACTGCAGTTGACAAATAAAGCAAACACAATATATAGGTAATCATTTAGGTATCGCATAAAATGCAGGAGCTCAAAATAAAATTGATTCGCATGAACTAAATAAGAATGTGTTCCTGTGGTAGAGACAGAGCGTAACTCCAAATAAAGCCTAAAAGTTTTAAGAGAACCGGAACGGGAACACTCATAAGTCTCTCGAAAAAGTTTCTCTGTTCCAGATATTATTAATAAAACTGAAGGAAAGGAACTGAACTGTATCGATGATGACAGTGACTTGTGAAAAAAACGGCCAACGGCAAGGCTTACGAAGATTTTGGTATTTGGTAATGTGATAACGAATAATCAAAATGGAATAAAGTTGGGAAGTTGACTTTTCAGAGGACTAAGATAAATCTGATTCATGTGATGTCAGGAAGTTGCAAAATTGAGGAGTGGAATATTCACATTTAGAAATTATTCAGATCCAACTGGGGGAATCTTTGGAATAGAGCAAAAAATCAGCATATTCAAACATGTCTAAAGTGAAACCATGCAGCTCTTTCTTAAATGGAACATACGACTAACATAACCTTATATCACTCACGGATAATAATAATAATAATAATAATAATAATAATAATAATAATAATAATAATAATAATAATAATAATAATAACAAATTTTTCTGGGAAGGCAAAACGACGGCATGAATGCTATATGGGTAGAAAATCAATATGTGTGAGTGCCAGGCCATTAAAATTTAATGCACACGTCCCCAGTGATTCTCCTTGTGTTCTCGCACATGAGAAGAAAGGCGGGAGCAAAAGGAATTTCTGTTTTGTAGCTTCATTCCTGAACCTTCCTGGTAAGGTCAGACAGTTACCTTAATTTTTATATATTGTTTTTTAAATGACATTTATTTGGGCCTGTAGTCATTAGTTGACTTGTATGCCTACTGTATATTTCCATCATCTTTATTTTTACTTTTCCTCACTCCTGTTGGCTTCATTTTCCCATTTTTCATTAAGGCATTGTATTTAGCTGAAAGTTTTTAAAATAAGTAACAAGCTTTTCTACTCATTCCTTAGAGCTAGATAATAATAATAATAATAATAATAATAATAATAATAATAATAATAATAATAATAATAAGATGATGATGAAGTAAGACAATCGTTTTAACATGAACAAGCGCTGTCGCAAGTTACCTCAGTTAGGAAATGGACCCGTGCATCAGCATTCACTAATGCACATTCTAAGCTAAGAGCCCCGGAGGGGCAGCGCCATCGGTCGACCGCACGTGACGAGATCTTACGCTGCACCCACTTTTTGCCAAGGTCCTTTAAATATACTCTGAGTATATTTAAAGGACTTTGCTTTTGCCTTTTACATTACCCCTGTCCCGTTTACTCTCTTCTATCATGCTTTCCAGCCTCTCTAACTATAAGTTCTTAGAACAACCGCGTGGTTTTCTCGTAGTTTCACCTTTAAATCCTTGTACTTTATCTCATTTATTTTCTAGATCTCTTTTTCTGGTTGTCCAACCACTCCAGCTTCCTCTTTTCACTGCCTTAAGCGCTGAATGGATGAAAGGCCCCAGTGCTTGGCTTAACAGTCTGAATTCCATGAATCCAGTCCTAAGCCTAAGTGATGTTCAATGGCCTTCAGATCTAAAGGAGCCAGAATTTTGCTCCTGGGTCTTGAAAGTTACGGCGGCATAGAACCTATCAGGATCTTCCCAATTTTTTTAAAATGCTAATTTCATTGCTCCTAAAATTGCAATTATTTCCAGAAGTTAGTTGGATTTGCAAGTTTGCCTTTTGTTTGGAGGAAGGAGAACATTGCCGCATTACCCAAGGGACTAAGTCTGTCCTCATGTCCCTCAAAATCTAGACCAATTTCAATTAGCCCTGTTTTATCTAAGGTTTTGATAAGCTACTCTCTAAGCATTTTTGTAGGTTTATTGAAGATAATAACCTGCTGCCAGCATTACAATTTGGGTTTCGTAAAGGCCTTGGTATTTGTGATGCACTATTGTCAATATTTGCCGTCTAGCAGAGTGCTCTAGATTTTAGTGCATCCTTTGACCATGTGGATCATGAAGCACTTATTTACAAGCTAAGTTTTCTGGGAATTGGTGGATTTTTTGTTAATGTTCTAGATGAATTTTTAATAGGCAAAACCCAAAGGGTCTGTCTTGATAGCCACTGTAGTAGCTTTGGTAATGAAACTGCAGGTGTTCATCAAGGTAGTGATCTTGGACCTTAGCTATTTATTATCTATACTAGTGACCTGTGGCAAGGTTAGGAAAAGAAACTGATTGCATACGCCGATGATGCTACTTTTCTAACTGTTATTACTTCTTCGCACCTGAAGTCTGTGGTTACAGAATCCTTGAATTAAAATCTTGCACACATTCATGGGCCATGAAGCTTATTTACATGTAAAAGTCAAGAGTTTAAATGTCAGTGACTTTTAAGATTTTTGGCTTAACTTTTTATAAGAAACTGATTTTTAAGAAGCATATATTTAACAATGATTCCTCTGCTTCTCAAAATGGTATCTTTGCGGAAATGTTTTCAAATGTTTCGTGATGAAGCTATTATATCTACTGTAAGTGTTTTAACTCTTTTCTTTTTCGTTGTTTGGAGTGCTGTTCCCTTATGTGGTCTTCAGGTGCTGACTCTTATCTCAAACTCTTGCATAAAGTTTTGTCATCGGTCAAGTTTATTTTACCAACTCTTTGATGTTGACGTGTGACACAGACATAAGGTGAGTTCGGTGTGTTTGTTACATAAAATGTACCACAACGACAAACATCCTCTTCTTCTATACCTGACTAAGCTGTTTTAACTCATAACAGTAGGAAGGCTGCTGCTGCAAACAGTGTCGTTTTCAAGTATCAGTTTTAATGTTACTCAGAGTTTTATTTTGGCTACAACTAAAATGGGGGATAGTTTACCAAGCACAGTTGAGGAATTTTGTGATCTCCAAATATTTAAGCGAGTAACAAACTCATTCCTGCTTTCAGCTGACGTCTCCTGAATTCAGGTGTATTGGTTTTATTTTCTATTCCCTCACATTTATTTATATATCACCTTTTTCTATAAATTGTCACTCTCTGTAGTGTGATTTCCCTTAGCCCTCTAGGGTTTGTAGTCTGATGACTGTCCGTAAGAGATTTCAGCTGGAGATTTAAAGGAAGAAAGCGATGAGAGCACCCATGTTAATCCTCTAGCTTCAAGCACTCTCCGCCCTGATAACAATAAGGCAAAGGATGACAACATTTAGGGCTTCGTGCTTTTTCTTTTTCTGTGCAGTTGTATAATCTGTCTTTTTTAAATGCCACGTAATTTTTTCTCCTTCCTAGGTTTTGTGCAGGTACATACCCGTCGTTATACATATAACACGTTTCAGGAAGCTTAATTTTGGTCTTACACTATTCTGTCTATGTATTTATGCACCACACAATTGAAATAAGTCCAGAGACACTATTCAAATATGATACTACCTTAGGTTTTTACTTACATTTCATATTTCATAAAATATTACATATTGTATATTTCATATATTATGTTTCGTTCATGAAAAGAACAATTTCATGATACAGCGTAAATGTGATTTTCGGAAGCAAATTTTGCATGAATATAGAAAACGTTGCATGATGAGACATTACACAGTTTCCAAAAGAAACAATTTTTCATTCCAGAAAGATGCGTTCGCCTTCAGAGATTTCGCTCGTAATTTTCGTTGACCAAGCTGGCGTGGTAAAACGCCATCGTGGTGCCATTGTTGTTCCCTGATTAATCTCTGAAATTATATGTATAAGAAATTCATATGATTATAATTAATGAATCATTAGCGCTTGGCTATGCAATAAATATTTCTTTTTTCGTGACGACATAATTGATATCACAAAGTCCCGCTGGATACGGTACAGAAGAATTCTAATTAACATTTTCCACTGATGTTAGAACTTTGAAGAAAACTGACAGTAAGGAAAATTAAATATGTATTTGAACATCAGGATTACCAGCGGCATTTCCAAACGCAAGACTATTTTATTATAGTGTTTTTTAGAGGGGTCTGACAGTAAATTTCGGCAAGAATTTCATTGACGGTAATCGTGAACGGCGGAAACTCGTGCTGTTCACCATCCAAAAGGGGTCACGCAAATATACCTGCCGATCAGAAGCAAGATAGAAGCCTTCGTGATATTGGCTTCGGATGTTTATAGTCAGCAATGAAATTGTGGGGGGAAGGCGTCTGCTCATGGATATTACCTTTAATAACACCCTGAATATTGGCTTATTTTTTCATGGAGACAACGAAGTCATTGACCCATTGCCTTTTCCTGCCGACTGTGGGAAACTTGATGAAAGATGCCCCAGAGGATGATCTAGCTGGACTCCTCTTTCGAAAATATAGTCGTTTTTTTATCGGATATGACGATAAATGTCCACAGTCAATATCATTGAAGCTCCCATATTGCTTCTGATTGACTTATGTATTGTAGTGGTGCACCTTACAATTTTAGCCTCTGTATTTATTTCTGAATATTCTGTTATTGTGATGAATATCCAGAAATGTCATTTTAGCATCACTTCCATTTTTTAACTTCGTTAACTGTCGAGACAAGGAAGTCATCCATTACGCTCCATGATAAAACAAATCAACACGAAATAGTGCTTCCCAAACATTTCTGCGACGATTAGGTTCAATGGTATCGGCTGCACTTATTGTCTGTCTATTGAAAACGTTCTTTCATCTAAGAGATATAGCTAGAAAAGGTAAACTTCAGAACAGGAAAACAAATACACCGGATAATTGTGCATGATATATCCACCAATAACGATCTTAGAATTAATAATTAAATAAAACAGCATCGTAAACGATTGTTTTTCCTCACTCTGGCCGCATTACTTGAATGGCGCAATAAGTCCAAATACAAAGCCAAGGGTTTTCTCAGTTACAAGCAGTCAAAATAAAGCATTCGCGAATTGCAGGGACAAAGCTAGTAGGAAGATCAAATTGAATCTGGCCTATATTCAGCTTTTATTGTTATTTGAAAAATATTAATTCTCTCTCTCTCTCTCTCTCTCTCTCTCTCTCTCTCTCTCTCTCTCTCTCTCTCTCTCTCTTTCTCCTTTATACAACTTCTTAGGTATACTGAGCAAAGTAATGCTTCCTTTAATCTTTACATTCTCCTCTATTAACTCTCTCCTAGTTTGAAAGATTCCCCGCAGACATACACACTATAGTTAACCATTTAATAACATTCACATCACCATACTGCAGTAAATTGTCCAGCAAGTTTTCAATGTTTCATTGCCTTCCTTCCTAAGCCATCAAATTTACATGAAATACTTATCTCTATTCTATAGATTCACTTCATTTACTGTACTGCACTGTTTTCAGGCAGCACCTCTCTATTTGCATTTTTTATTTGAAGATCCATTTGCTTATTAACCCCCTACTCTGCATTCAATTCCTCCTGCAAAAATTTCTTGAAAATCTTGTTCATTGTCGCCACAAAATGTCATTATCTTTCTTTTTATCCTTGTAAATATTGTTCCCTTCCAATCAGGAAATCTCATCGACTATCACCTTGCTCCTTAACTTCTCTCTCATGGAACTGTTTCATAGAATCTCCATTTTTCTACCGTTGAAGCCCATCTTTAACTACCCATTATACACTTAATTTATTCTTCTCCTCTATGTCCACTTGAAAACAATCCCTGCTGCCCCAGTGACCTGGTCCTTGAAGCTTTCATACTCTTCTACTTATACCACCTCTGTGTCTTTAATACCAGGCTATCTTGTTTAAGCCTTCTTACCTATACATCTCAGTTTCTCCTTATCAAAATCACTTGCCTCCATGAAATTCAAGGACAAATTTTGAACACTTTCCTCAATAAACGACCTTTTATTTACCCTTTCACCTTAACCATCTAATGATAAGAAAAACTTCCATCTACACGTAACCTTTATATTCACTGACTTTTCCCTGTACTTGGCGGTCACAATCATCTAACAAATTATTTTTCTTGCTTTCCATTTTTCATAAGTATTGTGAGGTCAAAGAAGACAGAACTGGGTACTGAGTGATTTATTACCTGGGCATAAGGTATACATAGCAGCATGTGGACGGAAACGTGATGCCCAACCCCAGGTCTCCGTGACCCGCACGCTGAGTGAGAGCAATTTGTGTTTGTTAACAGTCAATCAAATAATTATAATAAGAGACATGATTGACATACAGTGATAACATTTATATTGGCGAAAAGGCCGGGAAACTCTGCATACAAATATATACATGAGATTCTTGATGCGTTGATAGATGCAATACATGATCGTAATTAATGGGTAAAGAAGACGTCTTTACAAGTAACCCCCCCCCCCCAAGACAATTATTATGAAATAATGATTGGAAGATCTGTTGAATGTTAATCACGGTATCTTCTTGGGAGCAGGAGCCGACCCCACGTTCTTGATATCTGCGGTTGTGGGTCGGTTTCGACTGCTGAGTCGTCTGGCGGTTTTGCCGGGCAGATGACATCCTTAGTGCAGCCTTTGGGACGTCCTCAGCCTTGTTTCGGGATGCGGATCTCTTCATCCAAGGTCTTGTTTTGTGGAGGAATTCTGAGACGTCTGCCGGTTTCCTCCTGGGTTCCACTGTCCATTAGGAAGGTTGGCTTTAACCTGTCGATAGATATCCAGTCTTCCCACCCATGGATGTTGATGAGGTAGGCCTTGGAAGTTCTACTGACGACTCAGTATGGTCCTCTGTATGGTCTGGTCAGGGGTGGGTGGTGGCCATTGTTCCTCATGAAGACGTGTGTACAGGTTTTCAGGCCTTCTGGGCTGTAGTTATGGGTCCTGTCCTTGAATTTCTTTGCAATTTTTCTTAGTCTTGGAGAGGGTGTATCCGGGTCATCCGGCTCCATGGGGAAGAATTCTCCAGGTACGACCAATGCTTCGCCGTAGACTTTTTCTGCGGGAGATTCCTCGCCGTTTGCCCTTGGTGCGGTGTGGAGACCCAGCAGGGCCCAGGGCAGCTGTGCCTTCCAATTCTCGTTTGTACAACGTGCCATCAGAGCTGCTTTCAGTGAATGGTGGGTCCTTTCCACCATACCGTTGGCAGCAGGGTTGTATGCTGTCGTACTGTGGAGTGTTGTCCCCATCAGGCGCACCAGGGAGACCCAGAGTTCCGAAAAGAATGCCAGGCTCCTGTCTGTAGTTATATCATCCGGCACACCGGAATGGCTTACCCAACTTGATGGTAGGGCTTCCATGCAGGCGCTTGTTGATTCTTCTACCATTGGGGTTGCTTCCGGCCATCTTGTGGAACAGTCTATGACTGTCAGGGGTATCTGGTGTCCCCTGATTGTGGCAGAGGCCCTATGACTTCTACATGGATGTGCCCAAAATGCCTTCGTGGTTGAGGGAAGTCCCTGATGCCTGATTCTGTGTGCCTTGTGATCTTACTTGTCTGGCATGGTATGCAGTTCTTTGCCCATTCTCGTATGTCCTTCCTGATCCCGTGCCACACGAATTTCTCTGTCATCAGGTGCGTTGTTGTTCATCCTGATGGATGGGACAGCCCTTGGATGATGTCGAATGCCTGCTTTCTTTGTGACGCGGGTATCAGGGGGCATGGGTGGCCTGTGCTGGTGTCGCAGAGAAGTGTCAATCTGGATTTACCTATTGGCATTTATTCCCACTTCAGTGCGGTAAGTGCCGTGCGGTAAGCTGCCATTTCTGAGTCTGTGGCCTGTTCCTTCACCAGGTCTTCGTAGTCTATGCCAGGTGGACTGAATTTATTTAAATCCTTGATAGGGCGTTGGCTACCGGGTTCATCTTGCCGGGAACGTAACTGATGGTGCATCCGAATTCAGAGATAGCAGCCAGGTGCTGTTGCTGTCTTGCCGATCATGCGTCCCCCTCCTTCATGAATGCATGTACCAATGGCTTGTAGTCTGTCAGGATGGTGAATGGGCTGCCATCCAAGAGGTACTTGAAGTGCTGCACGGCTTGGTAGATTGCCAGCAGTTCCCTGTCAAATGCGCTGTAGCTGGTCTCCGGCGGCTTTAACTTGCGGCTAAAAAATGCAAGCTGGAGGAGGAACCATCTACTATCTGCTCCAGCACTGCTCCGCAAGCGATGTTGCTGGCGTTGGTGATAAGTCTCAGGGGGGCAGTGGGGTTCTGATATGTTAAGATGATGTCTTTGGCAAGGGCTGCCTTCATCTGTTCAAATGCCTTTTGCTGTGGGACTTCCCAAGTCAGTGCTTTTGACTTCCCCTTCGGCACTACGGTTAGGGGATACATGATGCGGGCAATGTCTGGCATGAATCGTTGGTAGTTGTTGACCATGCCGAGGAACTCCTGCAGGGACTTGATCGTTTTCGGTATTGGAAAATCCTTCACTGCATCCAACTTGGGGGCCATGGGGCAGACACCTGTTGGAGAGACGTCGTGTCCCAGTAAGTCTACCTTCTCCACTCCGAAGGTACATTTGTTGAATCTGACGACCAATCTGTTCTCCTGAAGGCGTTTCAGCACAGCCCGGACATGACCCAGGTGCTCCTCCGGGGACCTGGAGAAGATCAGTATGTCATCCACATAGCAGACGCAGAAAGGTAGGTCCCCCAAGATGCTGTCCATCACGCGTTGGAATGTGGCCCCCGGTGTTCCTGAGGCCAAAGGTGAAGTAGGAGAAGGTATATGTCCCGAACGGCGTGATGATGACTCTCTTCGGAACGTCGTCGGAATGTACTGGTACCTGAAAATAGGATTTAAGCAAATCCATTTTTGTGAATATTTTGGCCCCATGCAGGGTTCCTGTTAGGTCCTGCATGTTTGGCAGGGGATAATGGTCCAGTGTTGTCACTAGGTTCAGTCGATGATAGTCCACACAGGACCTCCAGGAACGGTCTGGTTTCTTCACCATGTGGAAGGGGGACGCCCAAGGACTCGATGCCTTTTTGCAGATACCCATACTTTCCATCTCGGTGGATGCTTGTTTAGCATCCTGGAGTTTCTTGGGCAGCAGGTGGCGGAACTTGGCGTGTGTTGGCGGGCCTGTGGTGGTGATGTGGTGATGGATGCCATGCTTGGCCTGGGTACCTGGCACCGGACTCAGTTCTGGCTTGAAGACATCTGGGAATTCGTGCAGGAGGGCACTGTATTTGTTCGATGAGATGGAGCATATGGCGGGTATTCCTGGTTCGGTGGAGAGCGGTCGGGAGCTGCAGGTTCCAGTATCCAGCAGGTGTTTTCGGTCAGTGTCTACCAGCAATCCGTGTTGTGCAAGGAAATCGGCACCCGGTAAGGGAAGCTTGACATCTGCGATGATGAAGGCCCATTCATACTTATGGCCCAGGATGGATATTCTGCGGGTCCGAGTTCCGTAGCAGTGGATGGGGCTTCCATTTGCAGCCACTAGTGCGGCTGCAGTGCTGGACATGCGGTCACGGTCCTCCCTCAACGGCAGAAATACCGACTGCATAGCCCCCATGTCTATCAGCATCTGTCATCCCGATATGGCGTCGTGGATGAAGAATCCTACTGGCTGGGATTCTCTAAGGTTTGTGGCCACTGCTGCTATGGGTGGCCGCCTTCCTAGTTTTTTGTGAAAGAACAGGGGTTCTGCAATTCTTGGCATCCTTTCTGAACCTCCAAATAAGTAACACCAGGCTGGATTTGTCCTCGTCTTCTGCTGCTGCGGTAACGCCTTCTTCCTGTATACCACGTTCATGTCCCCCTCTTCGGCTTCTTCTGCTACCAGGCTGCAGGTGTTACAGTGTGCTTGGAGGCCTTGGTAGCCTTAGGGAGTTTGTGTGCAACGCTTACCAATTCGTCCATTGAGAGCGTGTCTGCTTCCATGATTTGTGCTCTCACCTCCTGCGGAAGGCACCGCAGGAATATTTCCCGCGACAAGCTGATCTCCCTCCTCCGTCTGTCTGAGTCGAACCCCAGCACCATCAGACCTCGTAGTTCGTCCCAGGCGTCTCTGGATGACGCTCCCCAGGGGCTGCTTCATCAGGTCAAGGGTGCATTGGGCTCTCTCTGGGATGGGCATGGAGTACATGTCAATGAGTTTCTTTCATGGGTCTTCGTACTTGACTTTGCCCGGCTCAGGTCCAACCATGGGGTGATTCTGTTGAAGACCTCCTCCGGCAGCGTTGTCATGGTTACGCCCACTTTGGTTTCCTCGTCCATGATTTTAGCTACACAGAAATTGATGTCTGCCCGCAGGAACCAGGATGCGGTATTTTGCTGTGAGAACGGTGGCAGTTTCATTGCCTGGGTTATTGCTGCCTTTGAAGGTGAGAGGGGGATGCAGAGGATCTGTGTGTCCTTGGAAAGATTTTATACCTCAGTGTCTGACATTTTGACTCACACCAAAACACAAAATAAGCGTCGTATTTAGTCCGTTAATGGTGTTTGAGGCTCATCAGAAGCAAAACTATGAACTGTGTGGTTCCATTAATAACTTGTGAATACGGTCGACATGAATCGTAACTGGCAGGGCCAAACCATTTGAAAACGCACGAACGTACCTGAAGAAGGTACGCCGTAATTAGTCCGTGAGTGGCGTGGGTGTTCTCGGAGGAAGGAGCTTTCAGAGGTCTAGACTTTGTCACCGTATGGTTCCGTTAAAGGCTCTCTGAAGGTAATGCGGCTGTAGTGAGTCCGTTAATGGCAAAGGCAAAACTGCTGTGTTTACCGTCACTCCTCAGGTCACCAGTTGTGAGGTCAAAGAAGACAGAACTGGGTACTGATTGATTTATTACCTGGGCATAAGGTATACATAGCAGGTGCAGACTGAAACATGGTGCCTGACTCCAGGTCCCGTGACCCACACGCCGAATGAGAGCAATTTGTGTTTGTTAACAGTCAGTCAAATAACAATAACAAGAGACATAACGTATATACAGTGATAAAATATATATTGGCGAAAAGGCCAGGAAATTCTACATATACAAATATATACATGAGATTCTTGATGCGTTGATAGATGCGATACATGATCGTAATTAAAGGGTAAAGAAGACGTCTTTACAGTATATTTATTAGCATTCTTCTTTTGAAATCATTATAAAGCCATTCGCATGACAAAATTGAAAATTGCAGGCTCTAGAAACAAGAATGTTCCGAGACAGCACACTTCTGCCAAAGCTACTTGGGACTAAGACAGGATCATGGCGACTTGGGTTGTTTAGTGTATCCTGCGGGTCTTGGCTGCCATCTGCGTCACGTGCTCGAGAGAGAGAGAGGGAGAGAGAGAGAGAGAGAGAGTGGGAGACAGAGTCCCAGAGGGCTGTTTCTTGCCAAGTGTTACTTTTCTATTGCTCCTAAAATTCATCCTCTAGTCAGTCAAGAAACTCACTCTCATAAATTTTCATAGAAAAATACACATGACTTTTTGTGTAATCCTTTTATCCAACCGACAAACAAAGAACCTAACCCAGAAAAGCAAGTCCCTTGTTGGATGCATCAAATTTAATTTCCTTCTCTCTCGTGGTCATAATGTTTGATAACTCTCTGCATAATTTGGTTCTCTCTCATTTGTGCGTAGTTATGCTTGGCTCCTTTTGTTTGTTCTGCGAGACTTTAAATCCCCTTAGAATAGAATCAGTGATCAATGAACAAGGAGCTGTTAGTTGCTTGTAAAAGTTATGGTTTGGTTAGTGCGGCAATTTAATTGAAGATGTAGAAATTCTGAAGATTTTTTTAGCGTCTTCATTTTTTTTTTTCATTATTTCTCAAGTAAATGCTCACGGAGAAAGTTATTGAATGATTTCATCCAAGGTCTAGTCCTTGATTTCATCTACCCTTGATATTGTGTAACGAAGAAAATGAACAGCATCATACCTTTTTCAGTGTTTTCTGAATCATTCACTTGCATCTTGTAAACGATTGGAGAACCAGGCCTGATCTGAGCATTCCTGATTGCCTTCCTCTCTGCACTATAAAAACAAAATCGTGAAATGACGAAGGTTTGTTTGTGTTTGAAGATTGAACTCAACTCGTTTTGGTAACATTCCCAAATAATGGCTGTTATTCATCTAGGAAGTATTAGAAACAGTAGAAAAATAACGCTCTAGACCGAAAGTTGAACTGAACAAAACAATTGTACTCCCTTATCACTGAAAAACAATCTTGAGGCTTTCCTACGATTAAAACACTTTTTACAGTTTGTTTAGCTTCTATTTTCGAGTAAGACAAAAGATCGGCACTCCGGAATAATGAGAAATGAACTACAGCGAATTTAGAATGTGAACTTAACAATGTGCTGCGTAGTTTTCTTATTATTGCATGTTGGGAGTTTCATGAAAAATTGCCTTTCTGAAACAGGCAAGATGAACCACACTATATTCCACGACAACCACTATGTATGTAATATATATATATATAATATATATATATATATATATATATATATATATATATATATATATATATATATATATATATATATATATATATATATATATATATATGTGTGTGTGTGTGTGTGTGTGTGTGTGTGCATGTGTGCAATTCCTATTGAAGTCAGTGGCATTATTTGCAGATACTATCTTTTCTCTAGACTTTGAATCAGTCTATGCTTCTTTTCTTTCTCTTCAGGCAAGCTTCTCAGAAATAAGGAAAATTATTAAAGTTTCTTTCCATTTACTTGTTATGGTCGATGGACCATTTCCTCGCTCATCGGCGACATCTTTAGGACTAAATTGCAAATGTTGTTGTTATTGTTTTTGACTGAGCTCGCTTTATGCCAGCACAAGCTCTTGCTCATAGCGCAACACATAAATCATTTTTTGATGTGAAGGTGAATTTTAGGATATTAACATGAAACCTTTATTACGATCTGTGGCTGTGCCAGTGAAATGGCATGATAAAGTGAAAGGAACAACAGGCAAGTTGGCACATGCAGGTTTTATTACTACGTGTGGACTTTGCGGCTGAGCCTAAAATTCTAAACATGACGTCATGAGGGTGCTAAATTTCTATTGATTGGCAAGTCTCATAGTTTAACTGGTGATCTTTGCGGCAGCAAAGGCATTCCTGGTGCTCAGTAGGATGCGCCCTATGCCGCAGCTTGCAGCAAAGGGCATGGGCAAGGGCGGGATTCTGTTACTCGTCTCTCCTCAGATTCTAACAGATGTACTATGGTTTCCTTGAAGGATGGAGGATGAGGTCTGCATTCCTCTGTATGTTTAATGTAGGCCATTGTTGATTTATACCCACAGCTTTTGCTATTTGCAAACTGTGGAACCAAGGTTTTCTATGCAAGATCTCTGAACTTTCTAAAAATTCTTCCAGTGTCAGTTTCCATTCGTGATCATCTACATAGTGTTGGAATTGCCTGGATAGAGGGGTAATGGTGCGACCCATGTAACAATTACTGAGGGCATGACATGTCCCCTCGGTACATTTGAATTTGTATATTATGTTGGTAGACTCCCACATCTCTCTACAGGGGCCATGCCATTTTGTATGACAAAGTTGCTAGCCAGGTAAGGAAATACTCTTGTTAGGATGCGTAGGTGTTGCACTGCTGGCAATTATCCTTATAATGGCCTTGACCTCATCCTTGATCTGGTGTGATATGCAGCTTTGTAATACAAAATGTTTCCTGGTGAGGCAGGTGTCGTCGCTGGTGTGCTAGCATACACATCAAACTGTTTTCGTAGGCAACTTTGTTTTAAGTTGTCGTATCTGTTATTAATTAGGAGTTGCTTAAAAAGTTCAAGCTCTGCATAAGTAGCTTTCCGTGAGGAGCAGTGCATAACCGCATGTCCCACGTACACAGCTACCACAGAGCGTTTGTAAGTGTCAGGGCACTCCCCATGGGCTTTACGGCACCAACCCACATTAGTTGCCTTTTGGTACAAAGTAGTATTCTACCTGTGTCCTTTCTTCTCCACATCCAAGAAGGGAAGTCAGCCTTCAACACCATATTCTGTGGTGTAGTTTAGGCTAAAGTTTCTCTTCATGAAACACTGCTGGCAGGTGGCTTCTTTGTCGGTATCGATAGCAATGCCTGAAGAGGAAAAGGAAGTATGGGCTGATTCAAAATCTAGAGAAAAAATAGTATCTGCAAATAATGTGATGGACTTCAATAGGGATTGCATAAGAGAGAAATTTTGCCCAAATAGCATATATACTGTATACATATAAATTATATATATATATATATATATATATATATATATATATATATATATATATATATATATATATATATATATATATATATATATATATAATATATATATATTCTTACGCCTGAAGGTGGCGGGGAAAGGAACTTATCAAAAGGATGTAGCAAATCTGACTGTATCACCTCCAAGAGTAAAAATAATAAGAAGGAACAGGGGCTGAAGACCCTACTTTGGAGGGATTCTGGAGATAAACTCTTAGGATAACTAAATTACATGCATTTACAATACAAAACCAGACGATAAGGGGAAATCAGGCAGGCCGCTGCGGTCCTGCTGCAGCACATAAAATGAATAATAAACGTTAACTGGGTTCCAGGAATTTCACTTCAATAGCACGGTTCATAAGGTTGCAATAAGAATTTCCTCGGTGCAACCGACAAGCATACAGTCACGGCAGTGGGATTCACAGTGGCAAGCACTCCTTTCTTCAATAGAGAAAGGCATACGATCACTGGGTAAAGTAACGGTAATAGCGAGGATAAAAGGCAAGCGCTGAGGGCGACAGAAATCCTCTTTTCATAAAACACTACTGAATAAACTTACGAAACGAGTTTCATATCACAGGTCAGGTCTATGTAAGAACTGCACTTTGAAACGGAAATGTTTAGGAGATGAAGAAGCTCCATGACTGGACAACCTCAGTGCCTTGCTGTACCTTAATTTTGAAGAGATGGCTCCAGCAGTCGTACCTATGGAAGGGCAAGGGGATTGGGAGGATTGGCACTGGATTCAAGATACTAGGACTGGGCATTCAGCCACAGAGGTAAGTTCACTCTGAGGGAACGGGCAGTCAAGAGATGTGACTCATTCGGCATCGTTCTCGGTCTCTTTCTGAATCTCTGAGATGCAGGGCTACTTATTAGCTCCAAGGAATGCCGGCTTTTTGATTCCAGATGCATTCTGGTATGTCTGCTTTCTCTCTGGGTGAAGGCTGGCCTGTTAAATGCGGTTAGATGTGCCTGCTGGCTGGTTAAATGCGGTTAGATGCGCCCGCTGGCTGGTTGAATGCGGTTAGATACGCCCGACTTTCTATTTTTGGTGAGGATTGGCCAGTAATCTATGCTCCAAGCCATGCAGGTGTGGACGCCTTTAATCAGTGCCTTGGGGTCATTTCGCCAAGGCATCTTCTCCGAGTTCAGGTCAGTAATCTGGAATAAGAAGGTTTATCGCAGTCACAGATCTCAAAAGAGGATTAAAAGCACCAAGGAAAATCAGAATGAGATTTGGAGGGGCAAATTCCCATGATCGTCTGTCCGCGTGTCAGCCACAAACTTAATTAACAGTATGACTTTTACTTTATCCTTGAAAGGCGAGTTTTCTTGAGAGGGTTAACTCTCTTAGCAATATATATATATATATATATATATATATATATATATATATATATATATATATATATATATATATATATATATATATATATATATATATATATATATATATATATATAAATTACAGTGACAGAAATTTCTCCAAGTAAGATGGGACAATGGAACAGCTGCTTTGCAAAATTGCTACTTTGATTCCTATGCTTGAATTACACTGATAAACTATTTTCTTTGCACACCATCAGTACATTTGTAAAGTACTAAAAATGTAAAAGAAATAATCTCTAGATAAAAATTCGTGATATACATGAGTTATATATTGAAATGGCAAAAATGGAACTTGAATTTTATGGAAGTTACGTTAAAAGCTATTATAATAGTTGCATGATGCCTGAAATCTGAAGCCAGAAATTGTAAATATACAGTTTCAAAGAAATATTTTGTGATGGCATTAAATCCAATAATACTAACGTCCTACAAAAGACCGTTGTGATAAGAGCACTTCATTGTGCAACCTTCGTGTTAGCCAAGGATTTGAATTCTTTATGCCTTTTTTGGGTCGGATAGTGTACAGCTTTAATGCAGTAGCAAATTTGCTTAATGATACACACATACACACAAATGCACACACAAATTCATATATATATATATATATATATTTTCAGAAAATATGCTGCTACAATTTTAAAGGACACATATATGCATTTCATAGCTTCAATGCTTTAAGATGTGATGAAAGAATTTTTGAGTGAGATGGTACTGACAGAGCCGTCAGTTGTAAAATCTTTGTATTCAGCAAATAGTTTGATTCCTCAGCTATCTGCGTGAGAACCTCAGCAATATTGGCAGTCAGGTGATCTCCGAAGTGTTATGTATATTCGTGAGTACGTCTGTTACTTTGATCTAGATTATGCCAAAATCTGCCCTAAAAGTGAGTTTGATCGTTCATTAACGTGATAGAACTGCAGTTGTCTAGACGTAGCTTTGGAGAGGATCCAGGCTTTGAAATCGGCAGATAAGGTAGAGTTTGAAATCTCTGTTTTTATGGGAGGAAATTGAACTTGTGATTTTTACCATGATTTTCTGATCATTATGAACTTTTGAACTGGTGTGGAAATTTAATATGAATATTCATACCTCTTTTATATTATTATTTTGTTATGTTATGTTTGCCATATCTTGGCTATGCATTTACACTTTCCATTATTTTGTTTTGCATTTCATATATTTTTGGGAGTTTTCTATCATGTTTAATTCTTTCGACAGATGTCTGTGGACTGGTTCGAATAACATGTGGTAGACTGTTTTTTCTGACATGACTTTAGTTATTGATTTGGGGAGTATGTGTGATTTTGGATATTTTCAGGCTATTAGCCATAGTGAGACTTCTTTAATCAGAAGTGTTTTGCAGTTAAGAGTTTAGTTATCTGACTCGATAATTCATTTATTATGCATTTTAATCTTTGCTTTGTTTTATTCATTTCTTGTTGGGTTATTTGAATAATAAACCTATTTTTGTAGAAACTATTGCGTTTCTTTAAATAGTCCATTCAATTGCTTTGAGAGAATGAGTGAGGTCGGGTGGGTGAACTTCGGAAAACGATGAGAGAGAGAGAGAGAGAGAGAAAAAAAAGGATGCAAGTGTTATCATGAGCGAACCTTTTACGCCTTTTTCTGAAGAAAGATCGTTAGATCACGTTACGTACACTTTCAAAAGGTGTTAATTCTGTTTCTTGTAACATATATATATATATATATATATATATATATATATATATATATATATATATATATATATATATATATATATATATAAAGTCGGGTTTCAAACAACGGCAAAATTCATATAGCCTATTCTTAAACTGGCACAATACAGGAATATATCAGAGAGCATTGGCTTATACCCAGTTGTTTTATTATACACTGTAAAGATAATACCATTACACGTGGCTTGAATTTGAAAGAGGACAGGAGAAAGAGAGAGAACGCAGCTGCAACTGGAAAAATATATTTTAATGTAAATGTTTTTTTGGGGTTCGTTTTCTAAATTAAATTCACAAGGAAAAAATTAACAAGATTAACTGTCATTAGGGTATGTCGTGGGATTTTGAAATAATACGATTGCAGTATTTTTAAAATAGAAGTAAGCGCTTCAAAGAAAATGTAATGATCTTTTATTCTTTTACAATTAATTTTTCGCCCACATTTCAGTTGATGAAATGTCCTCATAATGATTTTTTTTATCATTACCTTTTCACCCTGCAGTCATGGAATTACTTCTATAATTATTCGCGTTTTAGCACTGTTATACACACACACACACACACACACACACACACACACATATATATATATATATATATATATATATATATATATATATATATATATATATGTATGTATATATATATATATATATATATATATATATAATATATATATATATATATATACATATACAGTATATAATGTATATATATGTATGTACACACACATATATAAATATATACATATATATATATATATATATATATATATATATATATATATATATATATCCTTCAGCACTGTTTACGTAACAAAAACGGATGAGGCTGTAGAACTTTTTGGACAAGGATATAACCGGATTAAGCAAGCGAGGGATGAATATCGCAAGCAAGGGATGAATATCCCAAGAGACGGGAGACAGCGAGTTGTGGCTATTCCGAATCTCATCTGGTGCATCGAGACGAAGCTGCTGGTCACCATGCGCGACAAATTGTTAAGTAAATAACGCACAGTTGAGGTCAACAGAAGCAACATTTGTTTTAAAGGAAAGTGCCTAGGCCGCTCCGTCCCCTCCCATCCTTGTTTGAATACTAAAGGAAACTGTTTCTGACTGCAAAGCTTTAGGATTTTTCTCCTGCTTCAGTTTTTCCTAAGTCCTTCTTTTGTTTCCATCACTCAGAGCTTGATGCAGGTATTGGGTTCCCTGTCCCAATATACGGTTCAGTAATGGCAAAATGGAGCAAAGAAAAGATTTTTCTTAATCTACTTTATTTGGTATTAATTACATTTATTTTTCTTTATTGTTATATATAATGAGTTCTAATTACTATATAGCATTTATATTTTTATTTTTTTTTTTTTTTTTGCTTATTTTTTTATATATATATATAGGACTTCTGTTCAGTGAAAGACTATTATACGAATTCACTGCCTTTTGGCCTGATATGTTACAATGAACGTTCAATGTGGATAATAATAATTATGATCTAAAAAACAGAAAGGCTGCAACGCTCTATAGGATGGAGGTTGGTTCTATCATAAAACTTGGGTAAAGTTTCACTAAAAAGAAAACTGAATGAGCTTTCACATCCCTTCTCTTTCTTTTCCGACTTTCTTCGAAATTTCCCATATCAATATATTTTCCTTTATTTAATGTTTTAGAGATTGCAGCTTTTTGAATTATTCATTTCCGTCATCTTTGCTCTTTCTGTTATCGTCTTGTTTTT
Source organism: Macrobrachium rosenbergii (assembly GCF_040412425.1). Classification (NCBI taxonomy): domain Eukaryota; kingdom Metazoa; phylum Arthropoda; class Malacostraca; order Decapoda; family Palaemonidae; genus Macrobrachium; species Macrobrachium rosenbergii. Next base: position 7,293,642 of record NC_089791.1, read on the forward strand.
CTTCCATATGGCCAGCCCGTGAAAATTCGAAATTTTCACATATTAGCCCCTTGCCCCCCGCCCCCAGTCTCTCTCTCTCTCTCTCTCCCTCTCTGACATACGCACGCGCGAGCGCGCTTTTTCGTCTTCTCAACAACTATCCTTTTCGGTCATAAACCACCAATTTTTTTTTTTTTTATTTCAGGTTATAGTCGAAAAAAATTTACATTCGGTTTTCATTGCTCTTCATCGCAGTCCATTTATACTATGCCAAAGTCCTCTTTTTACAGTTCATAAATCTCCCGTTTGAAATTTTGATTTGATATTGCTTGCTCTGTCCGTGTAGCTGAGAACGTTATCTGTTTTTCTTCTTCCATCCTTTAAGCCTCTCCCATCCTTCTTCTTATCCCTCGTCTTATGCCTTACTCAGGCATTGTGATCTATCTAGTCCACTCGCTTTATCCAAGAAGGTCTGAAGATTTAGTGCTATGTACCTGGGATGGCCATGACGTCAAACTTTATTTTGATTGGGCGTGAATACACTGGTACTCATACTTTTTGCTTCCTGTTTCTGCTGGTCATTTCATCGTTCCAACTTTGTGTTTTCATGGTTTGTGGATGTTCACACCTTAGGGAAGTGGGCAAAAACCCATCCTTGGACGAATTCGCCTGAAGTATTCCAGGTTTGCTCCTGTCAGCGATGTCCGGTAGTAACTTAGACCTAATTTCTAGTGGGTGTACTTCCTAGCAATTTGTATTTGTTTCTTTTTTCGTAGATTGCCTCACAGTAGTTTTAATTTGGCGACTTCCAGGTTATCAGCATGTATCATCACACAGTAAATCCTCATAAAGTCGGGTCAAGTAGATGTTACCACGTTTTGCACCACGCTGTTGCATGGGAGATGTCATGGTCTTTTCATTCAGCTTACACCTAAAAGAGCGTGAACTGTTTATTGATCCTGATTAGTTACCTTCCTGGCACTCGGCTTCTTCCTGCTCCTCTGCCTCCCTTCAGGCTATTTATTTTCGACCTCATTCTTCCCTCCATCGCCCATTAATCTTCTGTTTCCTCTTTCACACTTTTCATACAAAGCTTTCCCATCCCTTTCTTACTTCTCCTCCCCTTTGCTTCCTCACCTCCCCTCATGCTTTGCTTCCTTACCACATACTCATGTTTTTCTTCCTCCTTCTCTAACTACGCCTCTCACTCCTTTTCTCCTCGCCACTCAAACTTAATGTTCCATATCTTTTACGACGGAGAAATTAAACAGAAGTTTTGTTTGCTTCGTAAAAGGGGAGCTTATTCCATATTGACTGTGGACTTGTCACAGCCTAATAGTTTAGAAAAGTCTTTATTCTCGTATGGTGGTTTATCTTTTTCAATTTTTTTAGTAAATATGCCCAACGTAATGTACGCGAGTAATATGCATAATTTATGAACTCCCTTGTATTATGACGTTGCCCCGAGGCTACATTTACCCCATCAAGACTTCTGAAGTGACGTTTTGCGGATTGCAGCAACGTGAGCTACTGAACTTTTGTTCATTGCAAACAACTGTTCGGTAAACAAAGTAAAACACTAACAGAAAAGAAACTAAGGAATAATGCTAGCCGCGAGTTACTCGTTGGGCGAGTGGGTTCCATTCTCAGCTAGCACTCTGCTGGCCGCGAGTTCGAATCTCCGACCGACCAATGAAGAAATTCATTTCTCGCTATAATGTGGTTCGGATTACACAATAAGCTGTAGGTCCCGTTGCAAGGTAACCAGTTGGTTCTTAGCCACGTAAAATAAATCTAATCCTTCGGGCCAGCCCTAAGAGGGGTGTTAATCAGCTCAGTGGTCTGGTTAAACTAAGGTATACTTAATGCTGGACGCGGTATTCCAAGGCGAAAACGACACTTATTTTGAGGATAGATGAATATCGTAAGAGAGAAGGGAGAAAACGCCAGTGATCAAAGCGCTCAGTGTTCGAAATGTAAAGTTTTGAAAGAATGCTGGAATGAAAGGACTGAGAAAATCTCTAAGAACAGTATATATTAAAAAACAATGAGATGAATAATCATTGGAAAATGTCCATATCTAGCCGAACTTCGTTAGAAGGTGCAAGAAAATCTTGATGGAGATAGCACAAATTAGCAAACAGAAAGCAAAACAAAACAAAAAAACCTCCTATCAGTTATATAATACTGTATAACGCGAACGTACTGAAGCTGTTGTGGTCTCCACCACCGTCTCCCCCCACCTCCCCCCACAACGTCGACCTTCACACCACTTAGTCGAGAGATAAGATGCCTGAGATATGATGACCTCCAGCCCCAGAACGAGCGTCATCCAGAAAGTCATGGCTGTAGGATAATGGGTTCCCGCCAATCTCACAGTTGACTTTGAAATAACCTACATAGCAAGTATAGTTCGAAATCAGTGCACTCTCTTATGCATTTATCATCATATACTGTATTTATATAAAGCTTGTTTTGTACAGTGATATTATATGCACATTTGTCATGGTGAGCCTTCAGTAAAAGCAAATTCATGTGTGTTTATTTTTGATTTTAAGTACATATAATTTCCACACATTTACATATATATATATATATATATATATATATATATATATATATATATATATATATATATATATATATATATATATATATATAATATATACATACATACTATCCTGCCTCAAGATTGACTAATTCAGCAATGGTTCAAATGTTGAAGAATAAATGAGGGATCCTCTTGAAGGGTACGAGATAAACATTCGTTTCCACAGTGACAACCCTCTGCAGTTTGAAAGATGCAAGCGGTTATACACGGAAGTTATAACGACTTTGGCAAATCGAGGATTGCACGTATGGTGCCAAGAAAACTCGATTCAGGTGCGGGATGCTTGCGTTAAAACTTCACAGTGGGCTAACTGAGCCAGGACTTGGGAGAAATTGTACTTCAGAAAAAAAATAAAACTTTAGTTAGAGATTAAAGTTACCTGACTGTTTGGAAAACCTCATATCATGACGTTACCTTATAACGGACCGATGAAAAGCCTCGTCGAGAAAATGCATCAGGAATGGAGGGATGAATTTAATGAGTCATTCTTGAAAGTACTGGGGGTGCCACGTTTGTCCCCTCAAGGAGGAGCTTGCAAAGGGAAATTTGTTCAGCCTGTCGCCAGGTATGTTTCTGAGAGCGTTGGTCTGGCATCTGGCGTATTTAAGTCCTCGTGAGGGGATTAAGATTTGGTCATACTTAGTGGGTGCTGAGATCGCAGCTGAGTCACAATCTCCATTTTCTGTCAAGCCCTTCTAAATTCTGGTGACCTCTGGCAACACATGTTTACCAGTTATTATGGGAAACTCAACTTTCCTGGTGGTTTTCAGCAGGCTTCGCCTCCATTCACCTTTTACCTGAAAGAAGGCAATTTCAAGCAGTCACCAGTTCTTAGGAAAGGTCAAAGATGTACCAAAAGGGGAGTACGGAGAGAAAGTTAGGTAGGGGCTGAGTTTCTTATGCCCTTCCTCAGTTAGTTATCAGTATGAAAAATACTTCATTTAATTTATAAATATGTTGGGGAGTTGGGATTGTTTATAAAGTGGTTAACCTCATTACAATATATCTATATATATATATATATATATATATATATATATATATATATATATATATATATATATATATATATATGTGTGTGTGTGTGTGTGTGTGTGTAATTGTACTTAACAAATATGCATATATATATATATATATATATATATATATATATATATATATATATATATATATGTATGTGTGTGTGTGTGTGTGTGTGTGTGTGTGTGTGTAATTGTACTTAACAAATATGCATATATATATATATATATATATATATATATATATATAAATATATAAACATATGTATGTACAGTATATATATATATATATATATATATATATATATATATATATATATATATATTATATTATATATATATATATATATATATATATATATATATATATATATATATATATATATATGAAGTGCAATTACATTCACACACACACACATACAGTATATATATTGTAACCACTTTATAAGCAAACCCAACTCCCCAACAGATTTATAAATTAAATGAAGTATTTTCCATACTGATAACTAACTGAGGAAGGGCATGAGAAACTCAGCCCCTACCTAACTTTCTCTCCATACTCCCTTTTGGTACATCTTTGACCTTTCCTAAGAACTGGTGACTGCTTGAAATTGCCTCCTTTCAGGTAAAAGGTGAATGGAGACAAAGCCTGCTGAAAACCACCAGGAAAGTTGAGTTTTCCATAAAAACTGGTATACATGGGTTGCCAGAGGTCACCAGAATTTGGAAGGGCTTGACAGAAAACAGAGATTGTGACTCAGCTGCGATCTCAGCACCCCCTAAGTATGACCAAATCTTAATCCCCTCACAAGGGCTTAAATATGCCAGATGCCAGAGTAACGCTCTCAGAAGCATACCTGGTGACAGACTGAGCACATTTCCCATTGCGAGCTCCTTCTTGAGGGGACACGTGGCACCCTTATGGCCAACCCCAGTACTTTCAAGAGTGACCCATTAAATTCATCCCTCCATTCCTGGTGCATTTTCTCGACGAGGCCCTTCGTCGGTCCGTTATAAGGTAATGTCCTGATTTGAGGTTTTCCAAACAGTCAGGTAACTATAATCTCTAACTAAAGTTTTATTTTCTTTTCTGAAGTGAAATTTCTCACAAGTCCTTGCTCAGTCAGCCCACTGTGAAGTTTTAACGTAAGCATCCTGCACCTAAATTGAGTTTTCTTGGTACCATATGTGCAATCCTTGATTCGCCGACGTTATAATATCCGTGCATAACCACTTGCATCTTTTTAATTGCAGACGGTTGTCGCTGTGGAAACAAATGTTTATCTTGTACCTTTCCAGAGGATCCCGCATTTATTCTTCAATGATTGGACCATTGTTGAATTAGCCAGTCTTGAGGGAGAATAGTACTTTCCCTACCTATCAATCCCAGTCTTCTGATTTATGTGTTTAATTGTAAATATATTCTCTTTAAAGTAACCCTCAGTGTTTATTTGCAACAATTCCTTGTTGAATTAAGACTTTCAGCCCAACTGTTTCTTATTAGGGTACTCACTGACCCAGAAATTGCAGTCAACTAATCAAGGTGTAATAGCAATTTTCCTGGACTTCAGCCAGCTCCTAATTTGATCCCTGAGAAGGAATAAAGTAAGTAGGTCAGTACGAATACTCTAAAAGTGGCGACCTATATTACAAAGATCGTAATCTGCATTGTTGCAAGGTCCTTGCAAATTGCAGATCCCAGCCAGTAGCTTTGCTAAGGCCGGATGCGAGATTAGAAATGAATCTGGTAACGTAAATCCTACAATAAGCACAAGCAAACAAGTTTCCACAGCGTAAGTACAATGTTATTATTTTTAGCTTATCACAGGTGCAAATAAAATCGTGACTGTGAACAGTGTTAGGAAACAATAGGCCACATGCATGCTAACAAGATTTTTCATAGAGAAGAGAGAGTGTATTTTCCAAAACACAAGCTTTGTAACTGATGCATGGTACTCTGCATGTCTTCACTTCCAGGTAGCTAGGCAAGTGAAATACAAATATACTGTATGTGACAATTTGTCGTTCAAGAATTAGTTAGGCTACAACGGAAATTCGGGTTGCGAATTATAGCCCACCCAGAAATTTCCGCTTCGCTGGAGTATCTCTCTCTCTCTCTCTCTCTCTCTCTCTCTCTCTCTCTCTCTCTCTCTCTCTCATCATAGCAAAAGCGCTAGGTTTTCTTTAAAAAATCCTGTTTAAAATTTTAAATAATTATTTTGTCGCGTCCAAGAAAAAATCATTTCATTTGCGGACACGTGAGCCATTGTCAACTTCGAAATCATTGCCTTTTGAGCGCCATTTAACTATAAGTAATCGAGCGAATTTCTACGCATTTATAAATCTCGAGTCTCCAAGCCAGAAAAAACCCTGATCCAATAGCATTCGTATTTTTCAGAACTTTTCGCGCAAGATTTCGCTCACAACAAACAGCACTTGTTCCAACCAGCTGTTCGCCTTCTTCGTCAACACCACGCGTGCGCGACCATTGTATAGATAACCGTGGTGTGCAAGAAAAATATGCTACCCGTGCATGATAGTTGTAAGCATTTTGTACTCGTCATATCAGGGGAAAATTTATTTACTTCGTCACGGCACTGAGAGTAGCCTAATAATAGTGCCATGTTAGGGAGAATTTAATTGCTTCGTCTCAGCGCTGAGATTTATAACAGCATCATATTATTTGCACATTTGATTACCATCGTACTGCGAGAAGCTCAGTTGTTTATGGCAAGTAAGGACATGTGTTACCCAAAGCTTGTTTCAAAGCGTACGCTCATCTGCGCCAACAATAGGTGTTTCTCAGCATAATAAATCCGTTCAATTACGAACGCCCACGTTCTATGGGCACACTATATTAATTCCATTGGGAATCCTATGTCCAAGAACACACTAGAGTCGTTCCCTTACGAACCTTTACCAGTTAAGTAATCATCTTACTTTATTTTTTACTCATTAATGCTGCTTAATGTCTTTTTTAGAAAGGAAAGTTATTACTAGTGTTCACAGCATAAGTTAATTCTGCAAAGCAGAGTAAAAGTCATAAGTGATTTCTTTTGTTTGTAAATGACTTGATCCTTCGCAGGGATATTACATTTTTGAGTTCTAAGAAACCCTTAAATTCATTCAATTACGAACGCCCACGTTCTATGTACACGATATATTCGTCCAAGTAAGAACATTACGTTCAAGAACCTAATAGAATCGTTCACTTTACGAACCTTTACGTTCTAAGGACTCCCCAAATTCGTGCCTTTAAGAACCTTACGTTCTGCAAACGACCTAGATTCGTTCATCTAAGAACCCTCATGCTCTTTAAGCTACTAGTTACTTTCATTTAAGAACCCGTTCTTCGAACAATCTATTAATTACGTTCAAATAACAACCCTTTACACTCTTCAAGCTACTAGTTACTTTCATTTAAGAGCCCGTTCTTCGAACAATTTGTTAAGCACTTCACATAAGAACCCATTACTCTCTTCAAGCTACTAGTTACTTTCATTTAAGAGTCCATTCTTCGAACAATTTATTAAGCACATTCACCTAAGAACCCATTAAGCTCTTCAAGCTACTAGTTACTTTCATCTAAGAGCCCGTTCTTTGAACTATCTATTAATTATGTTCACCTAAGAACCCATTATGTTCTTCAAGCTACTAGTTACTTTCATCTAAGAGCCCGTTCTTCGAACAATTTATTAAGCACGTTCACCTAAGAACCCATTATGCTCTTCAAGCCACTAGTTATGTTCATTTAAGAGCCATTCTTCGAGCAATCTATAAATTACGTTCACCTAAGAACTCATTACTCTCTTCAAGCTACTAGTTACTTTCATTTAAGAGCCCATTGTTTGAACAACTTAGAGAAGAACTGTCCTTTGAACCTGAGAATTGCGCTTAGGATAATATAGCATGCTCCCTGTAATAGGGAAACTTCCCTCAACGCCTTGGCAATATGACTTCCTACTCCAACGAAATCACAGCCCTTGTTGCCACCGGGAAAAACATGGGGCTCA